>NW_014582109.1:0-1179 GCF_000485595.1 Priapulus caudatus
CTCTCGTAAAAAAAAAGGTAATTTTTACATGTATGCACATGTATGTGTACAATACCAATACATGTATGCACATGTATGTGTACAATACCAATACATGTATGCACATGTATGTGTACAATACCAATACATGTATGCACATGTATGTGTACAATACCAATACATGTATGCACATGTATGTGTACAATACCACATGTAACGCGCAAGTTCGCAACACAAACATATTTATGCACATGTACAAACACAAACACATACACACACACACGACACACCCCTCCCCTGACCCCCCGGCGCCCCCTGGTGACTCACCGTGTTTCATGTTGGCGTCTGCTCCCTCCTCCAGCAGATATTCGACGACGTCTTTCAACGCTCCGTCCGCCGCGTACATCAATCCCGTCCATCCACCCTTCAACCGCTTGTTCACGTTCAGCCCTGCGACGACGCAGAGAGATAGCGTTGATGAGATATAAGATACGATAAGATAGGATATAAGATAATATACCATAGGATATGAGATACTATAAGATAGGATATAAGATACTATAAGATACTATAAGATAAGATATAAGATAATATAAGATATAAGACACTATAAGATAAGATATAAGATAATATAAGATATAAGACACTATAAGATAAGATATAAGATAATATAAGATATAAGACACTATAAGATAAGATAAGATGAGAGAGAGAAAGTCGATAAAATAAGATATAAAATAAGATAAGATAGTATATAAGATAATATACCATAGGATATGAGATACTATAAGATAGGATATAAGATACTATAAGATAGGATATAAGATACTATAAGATAAGATATAAGATAATATAAGATATAAGATACTATAAGATAAGATATAAGATAATATAAGATATAAGACACTATAAGATAAGATATAAGATAATATAAGATATAAGACACTAGAAGATAAGATAAGATGAGAGAGAGAAAGTCGATAAAATAAGATATAAGATAATATAAGATAAGATATAAGATAATATAACATAAAAGAGTCGATAAGATAAGATAAGCAACAAATGAAATACTCAAATAAAATTTGCGTATAAATAACCGTAACACCATCATAAAGACCACTGCCCCCCCCCCGGCCCCCTCCCTCGCTCCTAATCCTGCCCCCTCTCCTCCCACGCTCCTAATCCTGCGCCCACCCCACC
>NW_014582109.1:1297-2401 GCF_000485595.1 Priapulus caudatus
CTCCTCCTCCTCCTCCTCCTCCTACCCCTCCTCCCCTTTATAAAAGAAAATTAAAAGGATTATTAAGGATAAAGGAAATGAGGAAGAGAAAAAATAGGATAAATCCTCTTTTTCCTCCTCCTCACCCTCCTTCGTTTTCTCGTTCTACTCCTCATCCTCCTCCTCCTTCTCGGGAGCTTAGGACGTTATCAAGAGCTAATAATTAACAGTTATTCGCCGAAGGCAAGATGAATCTTGTTGAATAATCCCCAAGACGAAGTTGAGGGAATTATTCAACAAGATTCACCGAGCCTGAGGCAAATAACTGTTTTAGTATCATTGTCCGAGTAATTATAGGAAAGAAACCGATAATTGAAACCGATACTGTAAAATTAGATGTAAACAAGTGGCAGCAACCATTTTGTGGTAACTCAAATTGTTGCATTTCAGCAAATTTTGCTCCCAACAAACTCAACATATACCGTTAGGAAAACGGTAAACAAACCTTGTTGAACAGACTTTAGCCCCGAATTTACCCTGAGTCTAGTTGACTTTGTCCCTTAACCTAGACTGTACCTGTTTAATTTCTAATTAGGTAGTGCCTGCCTTCTGTTGGAAATCAGAGTAACAAAAAACCAATAATAAGCTTGAATTTAACTACCTACCTTTAAATAGTTTAACTCCCAATTTTGTCACATCTTTAGTACTTTTGGGGACAGCATTTTCTTTAAATTTGTCAATTTCGGCTTCCGTAACATTTACAAATCTAGCCGCCATTTTTGGCGCCATTACAATGTAAACCCTAGAGGTGATTATCGAAATATATTCACCTAGGTCTCGACCAACATCGTGCAGGATTTCCTATAATCACTCGGGCAATGATACTAATAGGTATCATTAGCTCTTGATGTTATCGACATAATTAGAGCATGTACGTGTGACGCGTGAGTGATGCTGTACTAGAGAAAGAGAAGGAGAGAGGGAGGGGGGGAGAGCGAGAGAGAAAGAGTGTGTGTGAGAGAGAGAGCGAGAGAGAGAGTGTGTGTGAGAGAGAGAGAGAGAGCGAGAGAGTGTGTGAGAGAGAGAGAGAGAGCGAGAGAAAAAGAGTGTGAGAGAGAGAGAGAG
>NW_014582109.1:2411-8646 GCF_000485595.1 Priapulus caudatus
CGGGGACTCAATATACCTTCACAGCAACACATAATTTTCAGTCAGTTACCGTTGTAAGTGAAATTAGGGTAGTTAAAAAGTTGTATTTGGCCATGTCAATTATGCAAATTAGCTAATTAAAAATGTTCCCCAAAGTTGGCGTTGTGCCAACAAAGCTAAAAATATTCCAGACATGGATATGAATACATATCAATAAAAAAACCTTGAACTATTAAAAATTTCTTGGTTCGCTATTCTGCAACTGGACTATGAGTCTGGTTGACTTTGTACCTTAACCTAGACTGTACCTGTTTAATTTCTAATTAGGTAGTGCCTGTCTTCTGTTGGAAATCAGAGTAACAAAAACCAATAATAAGCTTGAATTTAACTACCTACCTTTAAATAATTTAACTCCAAATTTTGTCACATCTTTGGTACAGAATTTTCTTTAAATTTGTCAATTTAGGCTTCCGTAACATTTACAAATCTAGCCGCCATTTTTGGCGCCATTACAATGTAAACCCTAGAGGTGATTATCGAAATATATTCACCTAGGTCTCAACCAACATCGCGCAGGATTTCCTATAATTACTCAGACAATGATACTAATAGGTGTCATTAGCTCTTGATGTTATCGACATAATTAGAGCCTGTACGTGTGACGCGTGAGTGATGCTGTACTAGAGAGAGAGAAAGAGAGAGAGGGGGTGAGAGAGAGAGAGAGAGCGAGAGAGAAAGAGTGTGTGTGAGAGAGAGAGTGAGTGAGCGAGCGAGAAAGAGAAAGTGAGAGAGAGAGAGAGGAAGAGAGAGAGAGAGAGAGAGATAGATATACACACACACGTATATATATATATATATATATATGCATGGATTAAAGTACATGTACGATTGTGAAGCCAATCACAATAGATCTCATATAAGATTTATACGGCAGCATGATGAATGAGGGGCTTAACTTCACGAGTGTGAGCGAGGCAGAACCCTGCGTGATCGAGGCACGCACGCGATAGATCAACGAGCGATGTGATAGCTTAGCTGTGCCAGCAATCGCAGATGCGTTGCTGCTGAGACAGGCAGCGAGCGACTTCGTAAATGAAACCCCGGGAACGCACCTGCGTCTAATCGAATGCTCTCGTATTTACGCGCACAGAGAGACGGTACGAGGGGAGTTTTTTTGAGAGTTGGGCACGCGGGTACATCTTGTAAAAAATCCGATGAACTGTTGTGAGTGCAGGAATGCCAGTATGTGCGGAGAACGGGGTTAGGTTGCGGGAAATGCGGAAGACGCAGATGGTGAACCGGAGAACAATGAATCGGTTTGGAACACGAATGAGTCAGGATGAACGATTTACGTTAAAGACGACTTTTTACCAACATCGCCAAAACTTAGACAAACTTCAAATAGAGAATACCACTAGTTGATAAATACTTGTTCATTGTTTTTGTTTTTTTACGTACAGTTATTTAGACTCGCACGAGCGACAGGTGTTACGCTATACGTAAAACTACCAAAGAACTTAAAACTACTAGAACCTACTCTACGCTAAATTTGTTTGAACTACACTTGGCCAGCAACAATGGGTTGATATCCCACAGAGAAAAATAGAGAGAGAGAGAGAGAGAGAGAGAGAGAGAGAGAGAGAGAGAGAGAGAGAGAGAGAGAGAGAGAGAGAGAGAGAGAGAGAGAGAGAGAGAGAGGAGGAGGAGATGAGAGAGAGAGAGAGAGAGAGAGAGAGCAGAAGAGAGAGAGAGAAGAGAGCAGAGAGAGAGATGAGCGAGAGAGAGAGAGAGGAGAGAGAGAGAGAGAGACTAGAGCGAAGGAGAGCTGGAGAGAGAGAGAGAGCGAGAGAGAGAGAGTGAGAATTCATGCTTCCAGCTTAGTTAGACCTTTCACAAAATACTGGTCGTTCTAACGCTCAAGATAAAAGATTAAAGTAATGCCACTCGAGCAGATTAGTCGAACAATGTGAAGATTTGGCATGGATCATTTGGCAGCACGGCATTACTGTAGAAGACGAATATCTGAATTGGCTCTGCTCTGATTTTCAAGTATGAGGTTTTGCATTTTGCAGACATCGACTGCTTACGCACAATCACGGTATGATGCTATCGCTATGACAACACAAGGACCGTAGGACGTGTGCAGCGGTGGGCGGACCCCGCCTACCACTAGAGATGTGCATCCATACAATCATGCTCCCACAAGTGACTGTTATGTAAGATATGAGATATAAGATATTGATATATATAAGATATAAGTACGTAAGTGCCCAGCTCTCTCCTCCCGTACCATTCCCAATCGCAATGGACTGATGGAGTCACTCTAGACTTTACTAAGTAAACAATTACCAATCACGTTTTGAAGTGTAGAAAAACAAGACAAAATGACGTCCACGGTGCAACAGTGACTGCAGTGCACTTAGCAAAATTGCATGCAGCGACAATTTTCTGTTTCTCAATTTTCTGCGGGGGGGGGGGCACCATCTAACTCCCCCAGCCTCATGCAAGGCTTTCTCAACTTTATTACCCTCTCAATGCTTTCCTGAAAGCATTCCTGATAATAGTAGGATAGACAATAGGCCATACAGACACAACAAATTGAATCTGTAAGAAACGAGAGACAAAAATAATAAATCGTAGTGGGAGCAAACGAGAAGCAAGACATCTGCATTTGCTGCACAGCTGTAGACAATAAAGACGAGCAATTCCATATAAAAACTACATATATATACATGAAGGATGATGCATCTACGCATTTTTTCCCACGTACACTCTAATACAAGTTGCGGTATTTCACTTGGAATTTTCCCAAAGAAGTGCTGAGTGAGTGAACGTTCTCGGCTTGTGATCTGCAGTGTTCTGTAACGATGGAACTTTTCTGTTTTTATCAATCTTACTGTACATCACAGTTTGGAAATGTTAGCAACCTACAGCTACAGTCTTACTTTTGTTATGGAGTGCGAAATTTAACCGGTTTCTCTCATCAAGGTACAGCGGGTATTCGTTATGGAAACGCGCCCTACGCCTGGTCTCTCTCTCTCTCTCTCTCTCCCGCAGTCACTGGTCGGACTTCATTTTTAGACACGTACGAGAATCGAGATGATCATGTGTAGTCAACTAAATCGATGGGTTTGGAAAGACCAAAAAGGTCACCATAGTAGCCATCCCGAGAATTAAATATACCGAAAAGCAATTATAATATGAAGGTATTAATAATAATTAAGAACGTTACGAAAACGTGAAATTGAATGTCACCCCTGAAATGCGAGGCACTGCCGCAGGCAGCAAGCAGCAGTAATAATCACGTTATCAACGACGTCATACCCATTTCTCCTTGTTCGTCCATGGATCATCCTTGGCTGGTTCACTCGATGACGGTGCCTGCTTGCTCTGATCATTCTGCGAACTACCAAAGCTGATAAAGTTACTCAAGTCGTCATCGGACTCCGAGTCAGACTCCATTCCGGCTGGAATGCCTCTGCCAACCCTAACAGCCATGTTTACACCATTTCTTTATAAATTGCCCTCCGTTCTATTCGTCAGCCAATGATAAAATTGTTCTACGAATGACGTCACGCATACAGATATGAGGTAAAGTCGAGCGCAAGTTTTTCGATCGCAGCTTTTCAGGCATGTCTTTTCAGATGCTTTGAAAGCTTTTAAAAGCCGACGTGGACTTTTATTGTACATTTTCTCGTTAGGCGCAGATAACTAGATGCTCGGGTAGACAGGCTGACGGACATTTAACTAGCCGGGCTTAACGATTTTAGTTTGATTACAATAATTACATTACTTAATCATGAATAAAACAAAACATAAAAACGAGACGAGACGATCTAAATTTTTAATGTGACATTACACTCAGAAATGTGAATTTTTTTTTATCTACAATACCTTCACAGCCAAAGGCTCCATCATACACGATACAGAAGGGTAAAATCACTTGGTAAAATCTATACAGCTTCCAGCTTTTATTGAAGCGTGTACATATATTCTGTCAGGTAAACCTTTGATCATGCATGGACTGATCCATATAATAAAAAAAGGCAGGGGCGTAGCCAAGGGTGATATTCCAGGCATTCCGGAACCGCCTTGGTTTAATTGTATCAAAATATACAGTATGTATATATATAAAAGCATGAAACGAAAATTTTAACGAAATTTTATTAGTATATATATAGTAGGTTTGGAATCCCCGGCCCCTCTTGGAAGGAATCCCCTCTTTTGGAAAGACTGGCTACGCCCCTGAAAGGGGAGGGTGCCAGTGCTAAGGCTGTATATACTTTCACATACGTATGCGTGTGAGTGCAGTACAGCTCGATTTTTTCTCCGGTGTGTGACACAAAATTGTGCAAGTTGTGATTTCAATAAAGTTCTTGAAAATAGTTGTTATATATCCCTATGATAAATGATAATATCATGAATTCCACGAAAAACCAAGGGCGTGTACAGGGGAGGGGTCCAGGGGGTCCGGACCCCCCCCTGCTCGTGCAGAAAACGCATCTAAGGGGGTCTAATTTCAAAAAATTTCTGGGGAAGGGCCCCCCGGACCCCCCCTTAGACCCCCCTGGTAAAAATCCTGTACACGTCCCTGAAAACGAGTCTAATTACGAATTAGTCTAATATGATTTTTAAACTTAGAGTTTAACATTAGGGTATATAATTATATTTTAAATTTTTGGCATTTTAATATTTTTTTGCGATTAATTTCGTTTTCTGCGGAACTGTTGTTAGCCGCCATCTTAGATTCTCATCGTCTGCTGCGAACTTTTGACCTTTCTCAATCCGCTGTCACCCAAGACCCATATAATACCCAAACGAAAAACAAAAATAATAATGATGTAACAGTAATAACTGGTGAGTGGTGTGAAAATGTTGGGCCCATGTGATTCCGTCACATTATATCTAAGATTATTTTATCACAAGATATTCTTCACTTATATAATGACCATAGTTCACTTTATTAAGTAAACCTTCTTTAACGTCGCACCATATATCTTGATTTCACATATATATATATATATATATATATATATATAATAACATATATATATATAGTTTATAGATAAAAATCAATCGTAGGCCCCTATTTGAAATGTATCAAATGACAATGTGAAAAAAATTGTGTGTGATGGAGATCGAGGATGGGGTAATCTCAGGAAACGCATCCCTATGTTCGTATTGTCTGTCCCTCGCCCCTAATCCAGAATGCTACTTGTCTAAATGTATAAGGTCGATATATATATCAGGGCTGCCAACATTGAGTGATAGGTGAGAGTGAGATGCGAGGGAGCGAAGCGACCGAGCAAAGTTTGTGGGCAGGTGAGGTGATTTTCGCCTTTCCCACGGTAGGAGCTTTTGCATTTTAAACTTCAATTTGTGCAATTTGGTGGCATACTAAAGTGACTGTTTTCAGAATATTAGAAGATTTTTTTGCTGTGCGTGAGATATTTCAGGCGTTTTTTTTGTCTGTGCGTGAGATATTGTAAGATCAGCGTGAGAGCGTGAGATTTGGTACAAAATGCGTGAGTCTCACGTCAATGCGTGAGAGTGTGGCAGCCCCTGATATATATATATACTAATATATACTAGGCCTATATATAATATATATATATTATACGAGAGAGAGAGTGAGTGAGAGAGAGAGAGAGAGAGAGAGAGAGAGAGAGAGAGAGAGAGAGAGAAAGAGAGAGAGAGAGGCAGATAGAATAAGGAGTCAAATTTTAATTAGCGAGCTTTCAAGGTACCTTATGTTTCTTCATCATCAGGCTACACAGCAATTAACAGCAGCGACAGCAGAATGCTACAATAATAATGCTGACAGGTTGATGATAGAACAGACCATGTAGAGATATCATATTTCACCATCGCTCCACCTCCATATCACTGTATGTAATATATGTTATAGCGAACGAATGCGGGCTCTGTGCAAATTAAACGTGTCAAATAAACCACTTGTATCGTAAATCTTGCCAGTGCGTATCCAACATTTACGCAGCAATGTGTACCTATGTCACACAGACGATTCCAGGCCATGGGTGAGACACGGAGCGGGGGGGGGAGGGGAAGATGTGTAGCTTGTGGCTGTGAGCTGTGTGGCTTGTTATAGCAGTGTATATATATTAGACAGAGAGACAGAGAGAGAGAGAGAGAGAGAGAGAGAGAAGAGAGAGAGAGAGAGAGAGAGAGAGAGAGAGAGAGAGAGAGAGAGAGAGAGAGAGAGAGAGAGAGAGAGAGAGAGAGAGAGAGAGAGAGA
>NW_014582110.1:0-8639 GCF_000485595.1 Priapulus caudatus
ATTGAAGTCACACTCCTTCCCTTTATCTACTCCTGATATAAATCTATGTAAATATATTATGACACTCCTGCTAGTAGTAGTAAATTGTATTACTAATAGTAATAGTACGCCTCTCCAGTGGCAGGGCTCACGTGATAACGGTGATGTCTGATGATGACAACGATAACGTCAAAAGTTAACAAAATTGGCCATATAAATGATATATAATTATAAGTATAACATTACACCTGTCACCACAATCATTCTCTAATCGCCTTATCAATTATAGAGATATCTCTCCTTTCCGAACGAATAGCAATGAATAAGGCAATATAACTTAATACTATAATAATATAGTAGAGCTTATAAGGCACCTACTTTGAGGTACCTCTTTTTAGTATTTATAACCGGCAAGGCGGCATAGATATACACAACACAGCTATAATGATTGGCGTTTATTGCAATGGCAACTTCTGTAAAGCAAAATGCGGTAAAAATACTAGCGAGTTTGCGTAGACAGTGCAGACTAGATAAACGTAATTTTATTACTATTTAAATTTATATAAAAATTACTCACATTACTACTTCAAATAACATAATTATAAATGAAAAACTATTTAGATACGAAGTAATAATTTACCGTGTTATTTACAGAAGTCACCATACTTTGTGAATGTCACAACACAACAAACCCCAGCTGTTTGATGTCTGCTTAGACGTTTAAGATCACGCGTCTGATGGTACAAGTTGTTCGCTTATTGGTTTTTAAGTGTGCTTTTGGCCTATCAATCATTGATTTTTCAGCTGCAATGTAAACGAGGTTGAATCGATCCTCTGAGCCTAAAGATATACTATAGCCATATACAGTTGATTGTACAAATTTCAATACTAATAAATTTTAAATCTAAAACGTCATCTGTTTATGTACATATTATTTCTTCTGAGAAAGACGTCGGTTTAGGTATAAATAATTTACCAAATTAACATCTATAGGATGGAAGATTAACGGTGGCAGTACTATACTAGTTGCACCATGTGTTATGTCAGTGTGCAGCGGCAGCCATGGCGGCAGCCAGCGTTTGCTGCAGGTGAGCATTTGGACGGCATTTACAGGAAATTGTCGGCAATAATAGGTGAAAGATAGTATCTAACCATTAAGACTTTGGTAGTAAATAGATTTCGTATTTATTTAGCATTATATTTTATTGAAACGCTCCAAGTGCCTGTGATTCACCCAGCCACGCGCTGGTCAAAACAGGCACATCCTGTGGCAGAGTGAAGGGCTTCAGGGGTAGAGCTAGTTTGCAGTGAGTAACATAATAGGGCTTATCTTATTTTAACACAGTCAATAGAACTTCACTTGTCAGACACACTGGTTAACGAAAGCCTCATTTATAAAAAAAATAATAAGTTCATAATCAACTTCATATTATAAAGCCTCATAATAAACACTTACTGTTTTGTTTACATACAGCTCCTGGGGGTTAGTTGTGTGTGTCCAACACGCTTGCACTATAAATATCAATATTATTTGCACCATAGATATCAGGAGTGGACAAAAACAACTACTTATAATACATTATGTATATAGCGTTTTAATAACAAATTGATACTTTCCACACTTTCCCTTCTTCAGGTAAACTAGAACAGCTGATTAGCATGTGTAGCGTTTCGAGTCTCTCCGCGACACCCGATGACGCCACCAGTCGACACGTAGTGACTAGCAATAACCTTAATTAGGTAAGAACACTCACCCCGTAGGTCCGGATGCGTTGAAATGGCCGTATCGTCGCTACCCGGACTCCACTAGCCACCAGAGCACCTCAGTGCTACTGCGCTCACTCCGTAGTACCCAGCCCAGCGTTCGGTCCGGCTCCGGTGCAATAGCGTGGTTAGTCAACAATGGCACACCACAAACATGACAACAGGGCACCCCACCCTGCTTTGCTGGCCCTACGTTACGTCTTATAATAAATGTCAACCCGGTGTATGAACAAAGGCTATGCAGATATAGGCGTTGCCAGACAAAAGGCTAAATAACCGGCAGGCTCTCTACTGCCCGGCTGCTCACAGCATAGGCCAGTTTCTATCCTGCACGTGAAGCGTTGGCACTCCCCTCTCTCTACTATTCCAGGAGCCCATTTAATACTCTACTCACTGTATTATTTAGTTACCCCACAACAACAGGACAATACAACGGTGCCCAGTAAACATTCCCACATGGGACCCATATGGGACCCATATGTCGATGAATATGGGCCCCATATGTGCTGCCCATATGGGGCCCATAGGCAGCTGCACCCAAGATGCACATGGGTCCCATATGGGCAGCCCATGTGGGGAAAATATGGGTCCCATGTGGGCCCCATCTGGGCTATAATAGTATCTGGGTAGAATACGAGCCAGCCCATGTTGGGAAAATATGGGGCCATGTGGGCCCCATCTGGGCTTATACTATCTGGGTAGAATACGAGGGAACCGATGTGGGGAAAATATGGGTCCCATGTGGGCCCCATCTGGGCTTGTACTATCTGGGTAGAATACGAGGAACCCATGTGGGGGAAAATATGGGTCCCATGTGGGCCCCATCTGGGCTTATACTATCTGGGTAGAATACGATCCAGCCCATGTGGACCCTATCTGGGGAGAAAACAAGCCAGCCCATGTGGGGGAAATATGGGGGCCATCTGGGTGCACATGGACTATCTGGCCAGAATGTTGGTTCACCAAAGCTAAATAATAAGGTCTGAAGCAAGTTGTTAATGAATACTGTTGTTCTGTTTAATTATTCATAAAAATGTATAACAAAAATTAAACAAAAAATAATCCATACATTCGTTTACAAAACGTACAATCGGTTGATTTACAATCTCATTTGAATTACTCTTGAAACCAATTACTGCTTAACAGCTCCCATCTTCAATAACCGGGCAAATTATTGGACAAGAAAATAGAGCAGTTATGCATGACGCGCCGTCCGACTGATGAGAGCTAAAAACTCATGATACAGTTTTTCATTTTTTCTTAACTCTTCTATTTGGAACTTGGGTCAGGCAATACTCCATCCATTGCACATAGTCATGTCAATTCAAACTGAATATTAACAGATAATTGAGGACTTTTATTCTTTTACATGGAAAGTAGCTTAGACATGCCCTATCTATGATTTATTATCTAAATATCTTGATGTGCAAACCTCCAAGCAAAAAAAAACAAAAAACCAAGAGCATCAATAGTGCTGTACAGTAGTTTTTAAAGTTGATGCTTTTTTGTTTTGCATAATATATTGTTGGTTAAAGGGGTGGACACACTAGCCAATTTTTCGTGCGGTCGAGCCGGCCAACTCAGCCGGCCGGCGAGACCGCATGAAAAATCGGCTAGTGTGTCCAGTCTCCCGGTCGCAGTCGCGGTCGATTTTCGTGCCGGCCGTATCAAACATGTTTGATAATTATTTGAGCCGGCTGGCTGCAATCGCCTAGTGTGCCCGGGTCTGTGATTTAGTCGGCCGATTGTACAATTTATCAGCCAATCAAATCACAATTAGTTGTCACATGATCCACAGAGTCGCCCGGCTCAGCCGTGTAGTGTGTCCGCAGAGCTCCAGACTCAGCCGGACGGCTCGACCGCATGAAAAATCGGCTAGTGTGTTCACCCCTTAACACAAGGTGTACTCATGGCACCAAAAATCCCTCAAAGCATTAGAAATGTGCAGTGCCCACCGACACGTAGAATTAACGATCTCGCGTAATAGATTGGTAGATTGATACGGGCTGAAGTAATAATTTGACATTAGTTAGACCTGAACAGTGTTAAAGCCAATCATATGTCACACTACAGTCTTACTTCATTCATTTACAGAAATAATTTCCCTAATGAGTTACGTGCAAGACAGACTTTGACGTAAGGTCTCGAGATAGACTCGCATATACGCCGTCTGTGTCATTCTATAGGGTTAGACTGCAGGGGTGTGTGACATCAACAATGAGTTTGCTGTGAACACTGGGTTAATTTTCCAACAACTACTACTACTACTAATAACAAGTGCCGCATAGCGACAGCGCTCATCTAACGTCTACTGCGGTGACTCTGTGGTGGAGTGGAGGGATTCTAGTAAACCCTGTTAGTCCCAAATGTGTTCACATACACGCCGAAACAGTGGAATGCACAGGGATGGTATCAGGAACCTTCTCAAAGGAATGTTCGTTGGGATCGTTATGAAAGTCGCCACGAGATGGCGCGTACGTTTAAGTGTCTTCAGATTAAAGATGGAAGCTCCCATCGTACGTAGTACCAACAACTATTTGCAAGACAGAATAGGTAAGCACTCGTCCATTTACCTACGCAAGCCTACAGGCTGCAATAGAGAGCTGCCACCTGCAACCAATTAACGCAGGCAAAAACTGCCCCAACACATGCACTGGCAGCAAAGCCACTGCATGGCATACGTTACATTAAATACTGACAGTACAAATGACAATGAAATTATACGATTTAAGGAACATACACCTTCTTTAACCAAATTTAGCTTTGAAATTTCACTGTGACATTGTAGCCTCATACATCCAGGCATGTATAAGATTCTACTAGCAAACCGGCAGTCAAATTCTTTCTAACAGACAGTCAAACAAATCCAAGTTTAACCCTCCTCTTGAGGGTCAAAAAGTTATCCGACACTTTACTTCGCATGTCAGCAGAAGGACATTTCATGGCCTTTCAATAAAGCCATAAAAATGCTAGTCACAGCTGAAACAAAAAAGTTTTTCATCGCTCCCGTCAGACCATGTCTCAGAAAATGTCTAAAATCTGCCCTGTGCCCACTGACCTTTGACGCTGTGACCTCCCAATTTCGGCACAGTGATGGCTTTCCTACCATGATGCTATACACCGACTATCACGAGCCTAGTCGAGCCGTTTAGATTTGTGCCGCAATTCTGCATTTCTTCCCTATACCTTAAGTTAAGGAGTGAATTTTCCCTCTTTTAACACCTCTTGACCTTTGACCTTTGACCCCCAGCTTGACATCCCAACTCGTTTTCGATAACCCCCCCCCCCCACACATCCCGAATATCGTGACCGTACGTCGAGCGGTTAAGATTTGTGCGCAACTGTTGACGGACGACCGGACGACCGGACGACCGACGGACGGACGATCAAGCGATTCTACAAGCTGCATCCGACTATGTCAGATGAGCTAATAATAACAAGTGCCGCGAAGCGACAGCGCTCATCTAACATCTACTGCAGTGACTCTGTGGTGGATGGTGGATTCTAGTAACCCTGTTAGTCCAAATGTTTCACATACACACCGAAACAGTGAAGCAGCAGCTAGGGATGGTATCAGAACCTTCTCAAGGATGTTCGTTGGATCGTTATAAAGTCGCCACGAGATGGCACGTACGTTTAAGTGTCTTCAGATTAAAGATGGAAGCTCCCATCGTACGTAGTAGCAACAACTATTTGCAAGACAGAATAGGTAAGCACATCATCCATTTACCTACGCAAGCATACAGGCTCCAAATAGAGAGCTGCACTCTGTAACTAATTAATGCAGGCAAAAACTACACAGTACCACTGGCAGTGGCATACGTTACATGTAACACACTGACAGTACAGAATCATAGAAAAATACCATTTAAGGAGCATAAACTTTCTTCAACCAAATTTAGCTTTTGAAATTTCACTGTGACATTGTAGCCTCATACATCCAGGCATGTATAGATTCTACTAGCAAACCCGGCAGTCAAATTCTTTCTAACAGTAAACAAATCCATGTTTAACCTCCTCTTGAGGGTCAAAAGGTTATCCAACACTTACTCTCGCCATATCAGCAGAAAGTACATTTCATGGTCCTTTCAATAAAGCCATAAAAATGCTAGGTCACGCGTTTGAAACAGAAAGTTTTCAACTCCCTCCGTCAGACCACTGTCCTCAGAAAATGTCTAAAATCTGCCCTGTGCGCCATTGACTTGACCTCCAATTTCGGCACAGTGATGGCTTTTCCTATCATGATGCTATACACCGACTATCACAAGCCTAGGTCGAGCCGTTTAGATTTGTGCCGCAATTCTGCATTTCCTCCTATACCTTAAGTTTAAGGAGGGAATGTTCCTTCTTTTACACCTCTTGACCTGTACCTTTGACCCCCCAGCTTCAACATCGCAACTCGTTTTCGATTACACGCCCACGTCCCGAATATCGTGACCGTACGTCGAGCGGTTAAGATTTGTGCCCAACTGTTGACGGACGGACGATCATGCGATTCTACAAGCTGCACCTGACTACGTCAGATGAGCTAATAATAATAAGACGGGCTTGCACCAACACGAATAACAATTAAAAAAATACAAAATTCCCACCCCAAAATAAAATATCCTCACAAAAAACAGATTGTGTATGTATGTATGTGCGTGTATTTGACTGCTTATCGTTTTTACTCGATCGCGATGAGACAAACGGCGCGACGGGTAATTATTCTAGTCCTCACAATTCGTCATCAGCCTGATCACCATTAATACAATTCTCCTGAATGTCCAGATTGTCCTCTGTCATAGCTTGTCGATTTGGTACACCCCTTGCTTTTCGTCCTCCATTTCTGTCTCTCGAATTGTACAGAAAATTTGTAATGGCCTCCTTGACATCCTCCCTGGTGGCATCTTTAGTTTTTGGATTGTGCCGTACTGCCCCTGTAAAAGCAAGTAGGTCTGTGTTAAATTATGCCACAACGCTAGCCCTCCAAGCACTAATTAAATTCCTTCGCAGCTAACGCCCACAAAATGTAGAAGACCATACATTCCCAACTCAAGCTGAATGTGAACTTTTCTCATTTTTTGGGTAACAATAAATACAACTGAAAATTGGCAGGTGTGAATACATACAGACATATGAGATGATCCTTGTGAAGCATGGCTGTTTTAAGGCACTCGTTTAATAATAAAATTGTGTCATGAAACAAATTACAGGCCATTCATGCCACTTTTGACAACTCGATTAAATATATGCATGCCATAATTAAATCCTGTCCAAATTTGTGAAAATTCCATGTTGCTATTTTCAAGATATAGGACTTTTCCAAGTGAGGGATATTTTATGTGTAAGTCTATGGAGATCTCGCCGTTGGGGGTGCTATAACCAGTTTTTCATGAACTTCACAGGCTTCTTATTCACATTTGTTGCCACAAAACGTTTTAATTTTTGCACATTGTTGTGTACGTGTTTAAATTCTTGCAAGAAATAAATGAGCACAATTATACAGAGGTGAAGCAGCCGTGAAATGGGCTGTACAGCTTCAACAGTCAACAAGCATTGATTGTAGCAAACCACACACATACTTACTCAGGATAACTTTAACTAAATGGAGTTTCTGGAACACTTCTTTGCCCTTAGCACCAGTCCAATTGTATCGACGAGCCAATTCTGGAGTCATGATCGTACTCATTGTAGCTTTTGTTGTACTGGCAATGTCCTTACCACCACCGAGCACAGCAAGCTTTTGCACCTAAATATAAAATAAAATAAGCTTTTAATTGTGCTGGATTGAGTTCAAAGCAAGGGGATGTCGAGGTACTTCCACTTGCAGACCACTTTGCAAGCATACAGTTACTGGTAGTCGGGGATCATAAATATTGTATGTACACTTTTTAAAGCGATGAAATAGTGGCTACCTAATAAATCCACACCAAGTTGGCCATTCATTACACAGTACAGAGACATGCATCAGAAATAGCTTAACTTAGAGTGTCTCAGGTGAACTATATGTATTGTTATTCAACAACAGTGTTTGATTTCAATTGAGAAGTTTGTTAAAATGTCAATGATCTTNGCCATCTGGCGCCACTACTTCGAAGAAGTAGTCGCGCAGGACGTCGGCGGCGGCTGCGGCCTCGGCGAGTGCAGCAGACGACGCCGGCGGCCCGTCGTACGCGCCGTACGCCCGGAAGCTCACCCCGCAGCGCCGCCTGTCGTCTGACACGGAATACGTCGGCATTGGCTGCCCGAGCGCGACGACGTGCTCCTGCAGACGATTCTTATAGGCGAATCTCGGCGGGACGACGGCGGAGGGAGCAGGCGGCGGCGGCGGCAACACAGCAGGCGGAGCGGACATCGTAAGTTCGTCGTTGCCATGGAGACCGAGCAAGCCGAGAGCCTTCCTGGCGGCCGTCGCCGGCCACGCGTCGGCGCCGACGCCCTCGACGACGAGCTGCAGCTTCTCTCTCTGTTTTAGAATCTTGTCGTAGTCTGGAAGCAGTTCCTTCATAGCGGCAGCTACTGCCACCTGGAGGGATCCGTGCTCGTCGACGTTGCTTGATCCGTCGAAGATGAGACGAAAGCTAACGATGGCGACAAAGCTGCTTGTGACTTCTATGTTGGCGGCGTCCCAGTAGTGCTTGTCGAGGTACTCTTTCAGCATACTGATGCAATTGTCAGTTTCTGAAAATATAGCGGAGAGCAAGGGTCGTGAGAGAGGGTGATAGGGAGAGAGGTACATACACACACACACGCATACACACACACGCATACACACACACACACGCATACACACACACGCATACACACACACACGCACGCACGCACGCACGCACGCACGCACGCACGCAGGCGCACGCGCGCACACACACACACACATACACACACACACTCCTTTCCTTCTCTCTCTCTCTCTC
>NW_014582111.1:0-7080 GCF_000485595.1 Priapulus caudatus
AATGATATATGCAAAAACGAAAAGAAGATATATAAAAAGAATCTGAGAAATTGTGCTAGAAAAGCTAATAGAATAATAATTTCAGACAGAAATAAGTGTAATGAGCAAAAAACACCAAACACACGAAGAATTACTAAAAAAAAAAAAAAATAAAAAAAAAAAATACGATGATAATTCAATCAAGGAAAGTAAAAAAAATGCAATTGAGCAACAAGCTATGCACAAAAATGGCAAAATGAAGAAAAAGAATAAGAAAACAAACACGAACGTGGAAACAAAACAAATAATAAAAAAAAAGAAAAAAAAAAAAAAAAATCAGAGACAAAAAAAACAATAGAAATAAAGAAAAAAAAAAAAAAAAAAAAAAAATAAGAAAAAATAAAGAAAAAAACAAAATCACCCCCAAAACCCACCCCACAATAAGAAAAGCATTCACAATAATCCCACACCGACTCAACAGGACCCCCAGAAACACACCGACATGAAAAAACACAAAACCAAAACAACACAACAACAGAATAAACCAATAAATACAAACAAAACCACCAACCAACAAATCAAAACAACCGCAATCCAACTCGACACAAAAACAAAACCATCACAAATCAAACCCCCAAACCACAACGCACCAAACCCCCAACCAACACACCCCCCTCAAAAAACAAAAATACACACCTCACAACGAAAAAACCCACCACAACCCCAATCAAGACCACACAAGCCCAAGCCAACTACAACATCACCAAAACACAAGAAAAAATCACAAAACCAACAATCCACTACCCCCCACGACCAAACAAACCAAAACCACCCCACAACCACACCCACACCCCCCCCAACAGACACACCACAACACAGAAAAACACCAACAGCGCATCAACCAACCACACAAAACACCCACCCACCCCAAAACCACAACAACAACAACAAAAAAAAAAAACCCCCACCCACGCCAACAAAAACTCCCATAGCAACCACCCCCCCAACCACAAAACCACCCAAACAACCAACCACCAAACCCAATACAAAAGAAACAATACCAACCTCAAAAAAAAACAAAAAAACAACACACAAAAAAACACGGACGACAGCACGGCCTACCCGACTGACGTACAGACAAAACCAGTACAACCCAAAACCCCCCCAACCAACCCTAAACACAAAACAGACACAAAACTACAACAGAAACAACTACACAAACACAAGACAAACAAACAGAACAAAAACACAGCAACAATTTCCTAACAGTCACATATAAACAACATGACGCAGTCAACTTAGATAAACTCACAGGACAGCAAGTAAGCTAAAACCGACAACACATAAACAAGGTATACAAAGCACAAACGAACAACAACCAAAAAGACCCAAACCCCCCCCCCCCCCCCCAAAAACCCACACCACACTACTAAACCCATAATCACAACAACCACTCCCAAGAAACACACTCGAACGATCAACCAAAACCGAACCATACCCACCACAACCACCCCACAACCCCAAAACCAAAACCCCCCCCACAAAACACACTCATTACACGAACACCACCAAAACAAGCCACATAACCATACCAACCCAAGCAGCAACCCAGCAAAAACCACATCCCCAACACAAAAACACCACCACCCACCCCCCCACAACCAAGTCTCAGTACGAAACTCGCTTTCTCTACTAAGGACATATTCAAGCTATATATTGGCCCCTAGATTCAGCTAGCTTCCAACCATAGCAACTGATAGCCACATACACTACACCCGCGTCCACGGGAACCTCAGATAAATGTACGCGTGCAGCACACATTCAGCCGATCTGTTGTAACTCAGGATGACCACCCGATGAAGGCATCGCCCGCATAAAGTACGCCAATAAAGCCCCATAAAAATACGCAGACCAGATGAGACTAGACAATAACGCAGATGGCTAATTCAACTCACAAGCCAACACAATCATCACGCCCCACGTTACGCTTTTGACTGTGTTAAGAGCCTGCGCACTCCAGAAACTTATGCAATTATGAAAAGGGCGTATTATTATAATAATGATTAGCACACACGCTTAACCGCGTGCGAGAATGCTCAAATCCAAAACATTAGACTCGAAACATCAAATCCTGCATATTAACAGAAATACACTAATGCCATATCGCCCACTTGCGCGAAATGAGTGAAATCATAAACACAAGCCCACCCCCACACGCCCTCACCCCACCCAGACTGAATGAAAATGACGAACCGTCAAGGGCACGTGACATACCGTCGAAAAACGTACATTTGTATCTTGATTCGTAACCAGACACGCATACAGCAATACGTACCCAAAGCCGAAGCAAAAACACCCAGAGAAGAATTAATGGCAATTCTCTCACACTCAATACCACAGCACATAATAAACAACGCGGAGTTATTTGTGGGAACAGGTATTACTATTAAATTGGACCAGACAGTAAAACAGCATAACACGCAGAAACGCAGATATTCGATCGATTTCGCGACAAACACCACGCCCACTACAAGACACGACACTCCCGAGACCGAAAAACAATACTATACCACCACACCTGAGGATAGAGTATGCAGTGATTGGCACCAAAACCGACGCACAACAAAATACCCGAGAATGCCCTACCCAATAGTTAACAAATAAAACCCAATGACAACCGACAAGCTAAATTAATACTACCTTATAATTAATCTATAGTACTCCCATAGAAGTTCTCACCGTAGGACACATTTGTGAACATTTGGCAGCTACCCAAACTCTAGCACAGACAGCATGAAATGGCGAACCTGCACCACCCAAACGCAATTTGGTCGCTTGATTGGATAAACTGGGAATTCTATCCACCAGATAGTCTTCTATCGCTGGAACTTACTCATACACGCCCATTAACAGCCTCCTTAATGATAAAATTAATCCCTAAAATAATAAACACTAAGACGTTCACAATCAAATAACCTACTAATTAGAACCAACCCTAACCAAACTATAGCTTGTTTAAACACGACAACCAGCAACGTTTACCAATCCCATCATTTTACTTAACCACAAAACTTACGATGTCACCGAATAAAATACCAATACGCACACCCACACTCCAAACTCCGAAACACAAGACCCCCACCCTCACCAACCAAATCCCCCCACACAAAAGCGCAACCAGAAAACCTACACCCATAACGAATGCAATCACATCTTTCACCCCCAAACCATTATCGCGCCAAGAAATGCCTAAATTTCTCGAAACTCGACCGTATGCGCCAAAGACTACCATCCGAGGATATGTTCAGACCCTGGAATTACCGTTGAATTACGCTCACTGATGCTTCATAAGATACACAAAGGAAAATAAGGCGCTCCTCATTTTTGACACCACCAGAAAGATCTTAACTTAAGGGACCAATGGATTTTTGTCGAACCACACACAGCCCCCACTTTTTTTTATTGGATGTCGTTAAACTTGCATACAAATTTTTATCGTCAGAAATTGAACATCGCTTGACAATTACACCACAGTTTCTTAACAGCCGCTTCGGACCTAAGTTATGGTTTGATCGGCAAGAAATAATCCTAAAAATATAACTTACATAACCCCACCATGTGCCAAAGACCAACAACCCCAATCACCAAAAAGCACCCAAATTCTTTCACACTCATCTTCGGCATATCATCACCACAGAAAAGGAAAACCTCTTTATGGCTTAACTCAGCCCTATATGGTCTCATTTGACAGCGAATGGTTCATGGTTCATCAGTTGTATTGTCTCATTCAGCACGTTCTCTCGTTTATCTGGATGTTTTTATTGAGAAACAACCCATTGAGCTCCTCTCGCAAACCTCCACCCAACCGGAAACACCTAAAACTACGACACAGTTCTCATTAACCTACTAAGTTCCATAATGGCTGCACAACCATCAGACGGAGACCCAATTTTGTTGCCGCAACTTGCGAACTATGTTCAATAACCAACCCACACACAAGTACACCTTCCACTCGGCCGTAAGAAAGCTTACTAATCGTACCAGTGCAACGGTTAATTGGGCCAATCGATTCGGGGGCTTCAAAAACACTCCGCATGCCAAAACTTCCCGTACTAGGCACGACCACTCCAATCAGCCAACCCAGCCACAGACAATTTTCCTGCCTCTCGCTCTTTATTAGTAGCGTGTTACTATAGGGGCTTCTCTTGCTACTATCAATTATATTATGCACCAGGCTTCTAATTAAAAAGTTCTTATTCACGGGAACGACCAAGCGGGGACTATATCGAAGCGAGACCGCACATAAGGACGTGAATAAAAAACATCTGACACGTGTTTTACAACAATCAATCACACACTGCCTAATCTTACATTTTACTTATTGAGAGGCGGGCGATTCGCCGGATGAGAGGGTCGCTGCGTACTTTCTGGATGGCAAGCACGCAGGCATGTTCCAATGTAAGTGGCATTAACGCCCGTGAGTACGCCGCAGTAATGGGTCGTCATAACAAGAGTGAAAAGTCAGGTAGCGGATGAGAGAGAGCCGCGAGAGAGGCGAGGGGGAAGAAAAGGATAGATAGATTGGGTGTATACTATACATACATAGATACGATAGAGAAGGGTTGATAGACTAGGATAAGATAGATAGATAGATAGATGGATAGATACAGATAGATACATTTTACATCAAATAGCTTAGATAGCTAGATAAGAATAATAGATTAGAATGATAGATAGATAAGATAGATAGATAGTAGACTACGATACGGTAGAGAAATAAATAGATAGATAGGCAGTATGATAGAAAGGTAGACTATATATATTATAATAGATAGATCGATAGATAGATAAGGCGATGGATAAGAAGAAGGTTAGATATTATTATATATATAGATAAGATAGATAGAAAGATAGATAGGCAGGATGGATAGAAAGGTAGAAACTAGAATAGATAGATAGAATAGATAGATAGGATAAATTAATTCGCCAGCAGCTCTGCTTCATTTTCAGCCCTTATTAAATTACGCATGTTTTTTTAAACATTGGACCGCGTAAATTGTACCGTACACGCACACGCACAGACGCACACACGCACAACACACACACAACCCACACACAACACACACACACACCACCACAAACAGTACACACACCACACAACACAACACACACACACACACACACACCAACACCACACACCAAACACACACCACTACTACTGCCTCTCTCTCACACACACACACAACATACATACACACACACAGCACACCACATCAGGACAACACACACCACAACACACCACAAAGTACACACACAAACATACACACATACACACCACACACACCCACATCACTCTATCTTTCCTCTCTCACAAACACGCTTACAAATACATAACACACACACACATACACACACACGAGTGTCAACGCACGCAACGCACAACACATCACACAACACTCTCATCTCTCTTCTCAACACACCACACCAATCCGCACACATACACGCAAACGCCAAACGCACGCACGGCACGCACTCACAAAACCGGCACGCCGAATAACGCACGCAACGCACGCACTGTCTCACACAAGACACACCACACAAACACTACCTATATCGCACGACTTTCTCGATTGTTTTTTTTGTTTGTACTTGTTTGCAATTAAAGGTCAATCAATTTTAACAGGACCAAAAAATATTGACCCCCCCTTTTTCAAAAAGCTGGATGCCTGCCCCTGCCAAACACACAACAAACACACACGGCACGAACTCATGAACGCATCACAACCGAACCGTAATCACGCCGACACAGCGCGGAGGGTATGCCACACAGGCACTTCGGAGCCGTTTTCAAATAAAATATAATGCTTAAAAATAAAATACGAATCTATTTACTACCAAGTCCTTAATGTTTCTCTACTCTCTTTCACACTATTATTGCCGACAACTTTCCTGGAAATGCCCCCGTCCAAATGGCTCATCTGCAAACACACGCTGGCTCCGCAACGGGCTAGCATGCTGGCAACAAACCTGACACATAAATATATAAAGATATAACTATATATTTTATGTGGTTCAGTGGAAGTTGAAAAAGTGGCCCTTGTGGTGGTGACTTGGGTGGTTTATTAATGCAAACTTCTTGTATTCATTTATTTGTTGCTTTCTGTTTTTTAGCTGGCTGCTGCCGTTTGTTTGGACGACCGAATGAAATGAATGATGATTGATTATGGATGGACGGATGATGAATGAATGGTGAAATGAATGATGATGAATGAAACGGTTTATGCCTGTTGTTTGCTTAACTGCTGCCTTGTTGCTGCTGATGTTGCTGTTGCATTGCTTACCTCACTTACTGCAACCAACTGGCGGCTACAACACAACCCGCACACACATACCAACATCTACGTAAGATTGCTTTTCCCCTGCCAGTACTAGGTCCGCTCTGGGCCGCCTCCGCCAACACACGCAATGCCGTGGGGCGCGGCGCAGCCATTGTGCGCGTTGCCCTGGCGGCCAGTGCAGCCGCCGCCGCCGTTGACATACGATCCGCCGGCGGAATTGTAACTCATTGTACTGGTGCTCAACGCTGCCACCTCCCGTTACCAGGCGACCGCGTCACCCGATACCGAACCAGTACTTCAAAGCTTATACGGTTACGAGCGAATGAGGACCGAATGACGACAGAGAAGGGAGGTAGGAGGGGAGGGGCAGAGGAGGCAGGTAGGAGGGGAGGGGGCCGGGCAGAGGAGGGAGGTATGAGGGGAGGGGGCCGGGCAGTGGAGGGAGGTAGGAGGGGAAGGGGCCGGGCAGTGGAGAGAGGGAGGAAGGGAGAGGCAAAGGAGACAGGTAGGAGGAGAGGCGCAGAGGAGGGAGGTAGGAAGGGAGGGGCAGAGGAGGAAGGTAGGAGGGGAGGGGCAGAGGAGGGAGGTAGGAGGGGAGAGGCAGAGGAGGGAGGTAGGAGGGGAAGGGCAGAGGAGGGAGGTAGAAGGGGAGGGCAGAGGAGGGAGGTAGGAGGGGAGGGGCAGAGGAGGGAGGTAGGAGGGGAGGGGCAGAGGAGGGAGGTAGGAGGGGAAGGGCAAAGGAGGGAGGTAGAAGGGGAGGGCA
>NW_014582111.1:8255-8634 GCF_000485595.1 Priapulus caudatus
TGATGATGATGATGATGATGATGATGATGATGATGATTATGGTGACGATGATGATGATGATGATGATGATGACGGTTATGCTGTTGTTGCTACTGCTGCTGTTGCTGCTGATGTTGCTGTTGCATGCTACTACTACTGCAACTGCGTACACACACGCACACACATACACATCTACGTAGATTGCCTCCCCTGCAGTACTAGTCAGCCCTGTCGCTCCCGCCACACACGCATGCGTGCGCGCGCGCCATTGTGCGCGTGCTGGCGGCAGTGCAGCCGCCGCCGCCGTGACATACGATCCGCGCAGCATTGTACTGGTGCTCAACGCTGCCACCTCCCGTTACCAGGCGACCGCGTCACCCGATACCGAACCAGTACTTCA
>NW_014582112.1:0-1055 GCF_000485595.1 Priapulus caudatus
GTAGTTGTACACACTGTGTAAGCACTAGGTAATGTAGATGTACACACTGTGTAAGCACTAGGTATTGTAGATGTACACACTGTGTAAGCACTAGGTAATGTAGATGTACACACTGTGTAAGCACTTGGTATTGTAGTTGTACACACTGTGTAAGCACTAGATAATGTAGATGTACACACTGTGTAAGCACTAGGTAATGTAGATGTTCACACTGTGTAAGCACTAGGTAATGTAGTTGTACACACTGTGTAAGCACTAGGTAATGTAGATGTACACACTGTGTAAGCACTAGATAATGTAGATGTACACACTGTGTAAGCACTAGGTAATGTAGATGTACACACTGTGTAAGCACTAGGTAATGTAGATGTACACACTGTGTAAGGACTAGGTAATGTAGTTGTACACACTGTGTAAGCACTAGGTAATGTAGATGTACACACTGTGTAAGCACTAGGTAACGTAGATGTACACACTGTGTAAGCACTAGGTAATGTAGATGTACACACTGTGTAAGCACTAGGTAATGTAGTTGTACACACTGTGTAAGCACTAGGTAATGTAGATGTACACACTGTGTAAGCACTAGGTAATGTAGATGCATGTACACACTGTGTAACCACTAGGTAATGTAGATGTACACACTGTGTAAGCACTAGGTAATGTAGATGTACACACTGTGTAGGGACTAGGTAATGTAGTTGTACACACTGTGTAAGCACTAGGTAATGTAGATGTACACACTGTGTAGGGACTAGGTAATGTAGTTGTACACACTGTGTAAGCACTAGGTAATGTAGTTGTACACACTGTGTAAGCACTAGGTAATGTAGATGTACACACTGTGTAAGGACTAGGTAATGTAGTTGTACACACTGTGTACGGACTATAGATAATGTAGATGTACACACTGTGTAAGCACTAAGTAATGTAGATGTACACACTGTGTAAGCACTAGGTATTGTAGTTGTACACACTGTGTAAGCACTAGATAATGTAGATGTACACACTGTGTAAGCACTAGGTAATGTAGATGTACACACTGTGTAAGCACT
>NW_014582112.1:2366-3350 GCF_000485595.1 Priapulus caudatus
ACACACTGTGTAAGCACTAGGTAATGTAGATGTACACACTGTGTAAGCACTAGGTAATGTAGATGTACACACTGTGTAAGCACTAGGTAATGTAGATGTACACACTGTGTAAGGACTAGGTAATGTAGATGGACACACTGTGTAAGCACTAGGTAATGTAGTTGTACACACTGTGTAAGCACTAGATAATGTAGATGTGCACACTGTGTAAGCACTAGGTAATGTAGTTGTACACACTGTGTAAGCACTAGATAATGTAGATGTACACACTGTGTAAGCACTAGGTAATGTAGATGTACACACTGTGTAAGCACTAGGTAATTTAGTTGTACACACTGTGTAAGCACTAGGTAATGTAGTTGTACACACTGTGTAAGCACTAGGTAATGTAGATGTACACACTGTGTAAGCACTAGGTAATGTAGTTGTACACACTGTGTAAGCACTAGGTAATGTAGTTGTACACACTGTGTAAGGACTAGGTAATGTAGATGTACACCCTGTGTAAGCACTAGGTAATGTAGATGTACACACTGTGTAAGCACTAGGTAATGTAGTTGTACACACTGTGTAAGCACTAGGTAATGTAGTTGTACACACCGTGTACAGACTATAGATAATGTAGATGTACACACTGTGTAAGCACTAGGTAATGTAGTTGTACACACTGTGTAAGCACTAGGTATTGTAGTTGTACACACTGTGTAAGGACTAGGTAATGTAAATGTACACACTGTGTAAGCACTAGGTAATGTAGATGTTCACACTGTGTAAGCACTAGGTAATGTAGATGTACACACTGTGTAAGCACTAGATAATGTAGATGTACACACTGTGTAAGCACTAGGTAATGTAGATGTACACACTGTGTAAGCACTAGATAATGTAGATGTACACACTGTGTAAGCACTAGGTAATGTAGATGTACACACTGTGTAAGCACTAGATAATGTAGATGTACACACTGTGTAAGCACTAGGTAAT
>NW_014582112.1:4260-5331 GCF_000485595.1 Priapulus caudatus
AAGAAGAAGAAGAAGAAGAAGAAGAAGAAGAAGAAGAAGAAGAAGAAGAAGAAGAAGAAGAAGAATGGAGAAGGAAATTGCTCAAAACCGCGCGTCGCGTGAAACAACGACGGCGGGAGCAACGAGGGATCTCCTCGCTCGCTCCCTCACCGCGCACCCGGGCGGCCGCCGTCACCTACACGATCGTCTGCTAGGCTGCTGCGGCCGCGGCGGCAATCACGCGCTGGAGTTAATTGGGAGCGGATCGTCGCCGCGCGGACCTTTGTTTACGGAATAATGGCGCGCGGATAGGTTAAACGGAAAAGCGATAGGCAATTGTGGGGCGCCGAGCGCTCACCGCGCCGCGAATTACGGCTCTTGATGTTACAATCAGGGGAAGAAATTGTTCGCGCTGGGACCGCCTCCCACCCGCGCGCGCGCACGAGAACGAGTTCTAGATTCGACTCACAACAATTCGTGACAACAACAGCCGCGGCGTGGGTGACGACATGCTCACTCGCTGTTCCGTCGCTGGTCGACCGTGATCGTGAAACTTTGGTCGTGACTCGGTCGGTCGTGACTCGATCGGTCGTGACTAGGTCGTGACTCGATCGGTCGTGACTAGGTCGTGACTCGGTCGTGACTAGGTCGGTCGTGACTTGGACGTGAGTCGGTCGGTCGTGACTCGGTCGGTCGTGACTCGGTCGGTCGTGACTCGATCGGTCGTGACTAGGTCGTGACTCGATCGGTCGTGACTAGGTCGTGACTCGGTCATGACTCGGTCGGTCGTGACTCGGTCGTGAGTCGGTCGGGACTCGGTCGTGACTCGGTCGGTCGTGACTCGGTCGGTCGGGACTCGGTCGTGACTCGGTCGGTCGTGACTTGGTCGTGAGTCGGTCGGTCGTGACTCGGCCGGTCGTGACTCGGTCGGTTGTGACTCGGTCGGTCGTGACTCGGTCGGTCGTTACTCGATCTGTCGTGACTAGGTCGTGACTCGATCGGTCGTGACTAGGTCGTGACTCGATCGGTCGTGACTAGGTCGTGACTCCGTCGTGACTAGGTCGGTCGTGACTTGGACGCGACTCGGTCGGT
>NW_014582112.1:6026-7079 GCF_000485595.1 Priapulus caudatus
AGAGAGAGAGAGAGAGAGAGAGAGAGAGAGAGAGAGAGAGAGAAAGAGTTATGGGTGGCGTGGCGTTCTTTGTTAAAAAAAAGCCTTTGTTACGTATTTCATTTTAAGAATCATGAGAAACGGGTGAAGTAGAGTGGAAAAGTGAAGAAGTCATATGGCGGTTACTCTGCTAAGACGATATATCGGCAAATCTCTGATAAACTCCTTGAACGCTTTAATTATTTCATTTGAAAAATAAATTCGTGCGTGTGATTATTTTTCGCGGCAAAATAAAACAGAATTTTACGGGGAATGGTTACGATTAGTGACCGTGGCTATGAATGCAATGCCTTGCTGTGGAAAAACGCTATTACTGCATGGATCACGTGACGTAACATGACTCATCGTGCAAAATGTTAGATAACTAATGTTCGGGCGACGCGACTGATTCCGAATAAATTGAGTCGAATTGGTTTTTGTGAGACAAACAGAAACCATGAAATATCCAGTTCGCTGGTGTATTAGTGGATGTCTTTGCTCACAAATATTGCCAAATTAAATCAATTTAATTATTTTTCTACAAAGCTCAGAAATTGAGAATCGGCGTTCTCTCTCGCACTTCTCTCTCTCTCTCTCTCTCTCTCTCTGCACTTCTCGGTGTCTCTCTCTCCTCTCGTCTCTCTCTCCTCGTCTCTCCCTCGCTCGTGCTCTCTCTTTCGCTCCCTCTCGCTCATCTCTCTCTCTCATGCGCATCGTCTCCTCTCTCGTCGGCTCTCTCTCTCCTCTCTTTCTCTCCTCTCTCTCTCTCACTCTTCCCTCTCTCTCTCTCTCTCCTCTCTCTCTCTTCATCGCTCGTCGTGGGAGGTCCTCTCTTCTCTCTCTCGCTGCGGCGATCTCATCGTCTCTCTCTCTCTGTTTCTCTCGGTCCTCTTACGTACCTCCCCCTTTTGCTCTATGTCTGTCTCTTTCTCCCCCGGCCTCCCCCATCATCTCTTTCTCGCTTGCTTCGCGCTCTATTTCTCTCTCTTCCTCTGTCTCTTTTGCTCCCTTTCCTTATTTTTGTTGTCCTTTCTC
>NW_014582112.1:7411-8631 GCF_000485595.1 Priapulus caudatus
TATGTTATACGTGATAACACCCACGTCTAGTATGGTCTGAATATTCTATTCTATTAATATATCTTATGTTATACGTGATAACACCCACGTCTAGTAGGATCTGAATATATATTCTATTAATATATCTCATGTTATACGTGATAACACCCACGTCTAGTATGATCTGAATATATATTATATTAATATATCTCATGTTATACGTGATAACACCCACGTCTAGTATGATCTGCATATTCTATTATATATATATCTTATGTTATACGTGATAAAACCCACGTCTAGTATGATCTGCATATTATATTATATTAATATATCTCATGTTATACGTGATAATACCCACATCTAGTATAATCTAAATATTATTTTATATTAATATATCTCATGTTATACGTGATAATACCCACATTTAGTATAATCTGTATATATATCTTATGTTATACGTGATAAAACCCACGTCTAGTATGATCTGCATATTATATTATATTAATATATCTCATGTTATACGTGATAACACCCACGTCTAGTATGATCTGCATATTCTATTCTATTAATATATCTCATATTCTACGTGATAATTCTGTTTGTCTTTTGTCTTTGTTTTTCGTTTGTCTTGTACGTTTTAAAGGCTATATTATGGGTTCGCGCAATATCCTAGGAAATGAATCGAATTTTGTTGAGGCTATGCATTTAAATTGAAAGCGGTTACTAGGCGAGTAGTTTGCCATGAAAAGGTTCTATCTCAATGTCTCACGCTAAGAAATATAAGAGGCCCCAGCTATTAATATGCCCACATGATAGGTCGCGGACATGTCGGTGACGTATCGCCAATAGGAAATCACGTAGGGCCGACGTTAAGCATTTAAAATGGAGCGTGGCCTGCCGACAGGTGGTGTGCATCGCACATCGCGATCTCGCTACTTCACTGTGGCGGCACTGCCCTGCCACAGGTCCCTTGCTATAATAGTGGACATGCAAGAGTTTCATTCTGAACATCGATTCCTGCGTGTACATAATTATATAGTTTATCAGGAGTAGATAATAGGGAATATTCCCTATTATTTACTCCTGAGTTTATCGAAATATTTGTATATTTGTCCGATATGGGCTGGACATGCACGAACTGTATACTAGTCTTCGGCATTAATTGATCAGCTCCATTTTTAGCTCACCTTGACATCGTCCAGCTGGGCTATTGCCATGGGTCGTCGTCCGTCGTACGT
>NW_014582113.1:0-8627 GCF_000485595.1 Priapulus caudatus
CAAATAATCCTCTTCACAGTAGACGAGTAGTTATAGTACACTTGGCAAGATATATGTCGATCATATAGACAGTAATCCCGTTCACTATAGGACAATTATCATACCGTTGACATATAGTGATCGAGCTATATAGACATAGTACTCTGGTCACATAGACATATTAGTATGAAGCCTTGACAGTGATATGTCGATTGAACTAGAACATAATCTTCAGCATAGACAATATAAGTAGGCTTGAACATATATGTCGATAGTAGTAGACATATATCTCTTCGCACATAGACCATATAACATCCCGCGCACAGCTCTCTTCCGATCACTTAGCACCTTACGCTTCTGCATACTGTCCCGTCCACGGCGGGCCAAACCTCCCGGGAGTCATATAGATCCAAACACGCACCGATGTCATGATCTGTCTCATCCCCATTCCTATTTTTGTCTTCCTGGCTTACCGATGCTGTTTTGCTGAGTAGAACGTAGTTTGTATGTATTAATTTATAGTAGAGAAATAAATCAAGAAGAAATATAATTTTGTGTTCACATAAGAAATATAATTGTTTACACAACACAAAAAGTCAGAGGTCGAGTCGTCCATGTCTTTCCCACCGTTCCCAACGCGTGCCCCGTTATCCATTACCCAGCTCTTGGCCGCCTTCAAATGCCTCAAAGTCTTAATATATCACTCTTTTATCATCACTACGGCCCAGCTCCCACTCTACCCTCAGTCCAATCACACACACGCAACACTACTGCTATTCGAATTGATTGCGCGCGACAAAAGCCACAATGCTGACCGGCAGATGTGTAACGGCGTCCACTTTAGTCCCCAACGCCGCTAGCTCTTTGCTCATCTCGTATGCTAAACGCCGAAGCCCTCCTTCTATGTACATACTGAAATCCTATCTCCCCAATTACTAATGCAGAATGAACATGTGGTAAAAACGCAGATGTACATTGCGTCTCTCTTTGTCTACCTATGTTTTTATTAGCGTGCACCTATATCTAGACAAGAATCAGTATCAGAATCAGTTCACTTCAGTAAATGTAGTTTGTACCCCTTGCAATGTCGCACAAGACAGTAAGACTGCGATGGTATTTGTGTGTGTGTGCGTGCGTGCGTGCGTGCGTGAGTGTGCTAACGATTGACACGTATTACATTATTTGTCCATGCAGGCAAAAGCAACGAGCTTCTCATGTCAAATCTGTGGGAAAGAAATCAAGAACAAAGCGTCTCTCAACTACCACTTCATGGCCGAGCACAACGGGCTGGTACGTACACAACTTCTGCCGTGAGCATAAGTGGCGCTAGTGTGTGATTATAAGAACATAGGTAGCACTAGCGTGTTCTTATAAAGACAGATGGCACTAGCGTGTTCTTATAAAGACAGATGGCACTAGCGTGTTCTTATAAAGACAGATGGCACTAGCGTGTTCTTATAAAGACAGATGGCACTAGCGTGTTCTTATAAAGACAGATGGCACTAGCGTGGTTCCTTATAAAGACAGATGGCTAACTAAGCGTGTTGCTTATAAAGACAGATCGGCACTAGCGTGTTCATATAAAGACGAGATGGCACTAGCGTGTTTTATAAAGACAGATGGGCACTAGCGTGTTATTATAAAGACAGATGGCACTAGCGTGTTCTATAAGAGACAGATAGCACTAGCGTGTTTCTATAAAGACAGATGGCACTAAAGCGGTGTTCTTATAAAGACAGAAATGGCACTAAGCGTGTTCCTTATAAAGACAGATGGCACAGCGTGTTCTTAATAAAGACAGATGGCACTAGCGGTTGCTTATAAAGACAGCGATGGGCACTAGCGGTGTTCTTATAACAAGACAGATGGCACTAAGCGGGTGTTTCTTATAAAGAGTCAGATGGCATAGCGTGTTCTTACAAAGACAGTATGGCACTAGCGTGTTCTTATAAAGACAGATGGCAGCTAGCGTGTTCTTATAAAAGACAGATGGCACTAGCGTGTGTGCTTATAAAGACAGATGGCAGCTAGCGTATTGCTGTATGAAACAGATGGCACTAGCGTCATTCCTTATGAAGACAGATGACACTAGCGTGTTCTTATGAAAACGGATGGCACTAATGTGTGCGTATAAGAACATAGATGCCACTATTCTGTATGGGAACATAGAGGGCGCTAGTGTATTAGCATAGAGGGCGCTGACGAGCGGGAACCTCCTCGGCGTTGCAGGAGGAGGAGATGCGTGACGATGACTCGCCGGATAAGCGTCGAACAGGGCAGAACTGCCTCGCGCTCAAGGTCGTGCTGAAGAAGCAAGGCAAGCTGCGATGCCAGGTGCGGGACTGCGGTCGCTCCTTCCTCTCGGCCGACGGATACCTCTACCACTGGAAGACGTGCGGCAAGGAGGTAAGCTTAGATAGAAAGAGAGAGTAGGAGAGCAGAGAGCGAGAGACGAGAGAGATGCGAGAGAGAGAGAGAAGAGCGAGAGAGAGTGAGGAGAAAGATAGAGAAGAGATAGAAAAGAGCAGAGAGCGAGAGAGAGAGAGAGAAAGAGGAAGAGGAGCAGAGAGGGAGAGAGAAAGAGAACGAGAGAGAGAGAAGAAGAGAGATAGAAAGACAAAGAGCGAGAGAGAGAGAGAGAGAGATTTTAGAGAGAGAGAGAGAGAGAGAGATAGGAAAGACAGAGAGAGAGAGAGAGAGAGAGAGAGAGAGGTAGAGTGAGAGAGGCATAGAGAGTGTCTGAGTGTGTGCGTGCATGCGTGGCATATGCGTGTATGTGTGAGAGCGAGCGAAAGAGAGAGAGAGAGAGAGATTCTCACCCAATGTCTCATCTCACCTGTGTCTCATTCTCACCCAAATGTCTCAATCTCAGCCTGTGTCTCATTCACCTGTGTCCTCTATCTCACTTTGTGTCTCATCTCACTGCTGACAGTCGTTACAGGTGATATACGGTCGACTGCGAGGCTGTGCGGAAAGAAGCTGAAAGCAGGGAAGCCTCACCCTACCTACATGCGAGCAGCATGCACTGGAAGGAGGAGGCGGCCCAGAAGCTGAGGGAGGAGGTCTGTGAAGGAAAGGAGATCGGGGTAGGAGACTCGCGGACGCCCGATGCGGAAGAGGAGCGGCCACCGCTCGCGGAGAGTACGTGGAAGCTCGCCGAGCGTAGGGTGGGGTAGAGAGGAGAGGAACATGGGAGGAGCGAGAGATAAGCTAGGGAGAGGAAGGGTGGAAGTGTCAGAGAAAGGAAGAGAGCAGGAATCAAGTGAGTATGTTGGGGGGAGAGGCCAGATGTGCAGGAAGAAGAGAGAGGAAGCTTGTGTAGAGTAGTTGAAAGATGAGGATGCTGTGAGATCATGTGAAAAATGGGGAGATCAGAGGAAGGAGAATCCTATGATCATGCAGCATAGTGTCTATTAAGCAGCTAATTCTCGTTAATTAAACTCGTTGTTTTTGTTGCAGAAGCTGCGCAGATGCGTGAGAAGATGGCTTTCAGACATTGCAGAGTCCGGCAAGCAAGAGCAGTGATAGCAAGAAAGGAGACGGTACTGCACTGTGTGTGTGCGAGTGCGTGTGCGTGTGCGTGTTGCAATGCACGTGCGTGGTAGCGTTTGTGCGTGTGTGTGTGCAGCATACGTACGCATGAGATAGGCATGTTGTAATGCATTATTTCTGTGTTACATCTCATACTATGCGGGCAATGGGCTTAATTAATTGGTCAGTGGCATTTGTTACAGAGCCGGCGCACCGCGCTGAAGTCACGCAGTGAGCGCACTATTAATATAACATCTAATTATTAAACATGTTGTTCTCAAAGGTTCTTCCCATAGAAAGTACCAGACTTCGCTTCGCTGTTACTCCTGAGATGCTCTCAAGCCTGGAAGCAGGAGCTGAAGAAAGAATGGCTTCATACATTGGGCGAGTTCCCAGAAGTCGCTAGAATGCATTTGCTCCGTCGGATAGGCTATGCATCATGAAAGGATGGGATGTATAGCTGTATGATTCCGCGTTTGCTGGATGAATATCGTAGGCCGTGCATCGCTTATGGAACAGGGTTACGTGTCGTTACTGCATTATGGTATTGTTGTTAGCATGCTGTGCTGTTAAGGCGGCACTGGTTCCGCGTGGTTTGCTGGCAGAACTGGTTCATGCTTGTATGTCACGTGTCACATGTTGTCACAGAACTGTTACATAGCCCATACCACCACAGAACTATTCCATGGCCCATACCACCGCAGAACTATTCCATGGCCCATGCCACCGCAGAACTATTCCATGGCCCATACCACCACAGAACTATTCCATGGGCATACGCAGCCGCAGAATATTCCATGGCCCATACCACCACAGAACTATTCCATGGCCCATACCACCACAGAACTATTACATAACCGGCCCAACGTTGCATTGCAGAACTGCCGAGTCGGTTCGAGCGACTGCAGGCATACAGGCGACACTACATTCGCTGCCCCTGGCTCCCCACACGACCCGGGAAGCTTAACGCCTGCCTCTCCTGCCTCCAAGGAGTACTCCACGCCGGAGGGAATCAAGTGGCACATCAAGCATCACCACACGGGCGAGGTGAGTGGTAGTCCGCGCGTCGTCAGCGTGCGAGAGATGACAACCACTACGATTTATCCGTATTTTAATGCGAATTTGCGTTTGGCATTTTGACACTCCGACCAGTTGCATACAACTACGAATTATTTATTACGATTCGAAAAAAAAATATTTTATGATATTTTCAAGGTGGTTTTGCTTCAGTGTTAGCATTGATATACATGATTGAAAATAACTAAGCATGTATTTAGGGCAGCAAATATCAGTGTGAAGCTTATTGTCATTTTGGGTCCGGCAGAATGGCAGGAAATTGGCAATCTCAAAATCAAAAATTTCTGTGGGGGCATGCCCCCGAAACCCCCCTAGCATACTCGGGTCAACTGCGTGACCCTCGCTACAGATTTCAGACATCCTCCACTACAGTTTGCTCAGAAAAGTGTTGGCATCTCTGGCGTGCGAGAAACGCGGGCCTGGATCGCGTCTCGTTAAGTTTTCGACGGTCATCACGCGTGTGTGTGTGCGTCGGATGAGGTGCGTGTAAAGCTCGGTTTACACTACAGACTTCATGCTGGCGAATTAGTGAGTTGGCATACCTGGTAGGTAGGTAGGAGATACCTGGTAGGTAAAAGATGGGGATGCTATGAGGTGGTGAAAGATGGGGATGGGGCCTGCTTAACGTGGCGCGCAAGACGGGAGGCGGCCACCTGGGCTGGGCCACTGAAACGAGGTTTGTTAATTTTTGGCATGGCTTCCTTTAGGCTGACGATGACTACAAGGACCAACCTGGGAGTGGTTCCTCCCCATCCGATGAGAATGAGGACGACAGCATCATGGAGTCAGGTAAGACAGATGCTGAGGATTGTTATCAACACACGTAGACGTAGAGAGAGAGGGGAGAGTGAGAGAAATGGAGAGATTAGGAGAGAGAGAGAGAGCAAACGAGAGACTCTGAGAGCGATAGCATGAGTGAGAGAGAGCAAGAGCAAGTGTCTGTGTGTGTGTGTGAGAGAGAGAGAGAGCGAGAGAGAGAGAGAGAGAGAGAGGAGAGAGAGAGAGCGAGCGAGAGAGAGCGGAGAGCGAGAAGAGAGAGAGAGAGAAAGAGCCTTGTGACATTATATTGGCAGTGGCCAGCGTATACTTCTATAATAGGCGATAATTTTCCAGCTTCCCTTTGTTTTAAGTACTGAGAAGCAAGTAACAATGCAAGCGGAAATGGCATTCTACAACTCGACACACGTGCTGCTATATATAGTTTTAAGACACTAAAGACACCACCCATAAAAAGCATGAAAATACCATGCTACGTAACGCGCTCGCTAGTGATGCAGATGAAGATATATCCCACGCCTCGCCACTGTCGTCTCTCTTCTCACTGTCTCCCTCCTGTCTCTTTCTGTCCCCAACTGTCTTCCTGGCTGACTGTCCCCTCTCTCTCTCACTGTATCCCTCCCCTGTCTCTCTCTCTGTCCCACTGGTCTTCCTGCCTGACTATATCTATCTCTGCCGCACTGTCCTTCGCTGAGCTGACTGTCCTCTATCTCCTCACTGTCTTCCTGACTGACTGTCTGGCTCTCTGCGCCCACTGTGCTATATCCTGACATGACTGTCTCCTCTTTGCCCCGGCATGCGTAGGTGAGGAGGGGGCCGGAGCACTGTTCGACGACGGAGGGAAGGGACTCGTGAGCACTCACGTTCGCAGAGGGCTCCATGATCCCCTGTCGACTGTTCCTCGAGCAGACGCTTACATTTAGTAAGTAACGAGACGTCTTAACGAGATGCGCGGCGTGTCCCCCCCCCCCCCCCCCCCCCCCCCACCCCCCCCCCCCCCCCCCCCCCCCCCCTCCTTCTTATCATTTTTACTAACGACATTTCTTAATTATTGTCTAACTGACTTCATTTTAACTGGTAAGTAACGACAGGTCTAGCAAGACGTGTGCGCATACACTCGTGATGTTGTCCTTCCCCCGCCCTTTTTTTTTTTGAAATCAGCGCGTATGCATGTGTATGCATGTGTATATGTGTGTATATTTATATATATACATATATACTATACATGTATATCACGTAGCCTTATGGTACTAACAATGTGTGTACTGTAAATGTCTAATGTCTGCATATTAACATAGGTGACGTGTAGGTGGAACTGTGGGGCGAACTGGCGTAATCTAGCAAGTAGTTCTGTCTGAATAGGAATGACTACAGGTAGCGCTGTCTTTACAAGAATAACCACCAGGCTGGTGCTGTCTGACAGGGCATTAAATTGACTACGTCACAGAATTTTCTATGGTGATATTATGTAAAAATTTGTTTGGCCAATTTTTTTAACATTAAAAGTAAGTACTAATGGGACATAAACGTATCGTCAGGTTTGTTAGCGCCGATAGATTGTTTCTCACTAGTTAAAATCCAAAAAGCCTGCGACGATTTGATAATATGATCTTGACATTAATTGCTGCTATGGGCTATGTATGATCACGAGGCATATATTTTACATTAAACAATATAGTAAAATAGGAAGTATAGTGCAGCAATTTAAGCTCATAAAAGTAAACAGAAATTACTATACATTTTGTGAAAAAGTGGAATATATTTTCTTTACTTAGCTATTTACGGTAGACGGTAAATTACTTTAACCCACTAGGTGGTGCTGTCTGAAACAGAATAACCACAGAGTGGGTGCTGTCTGTACAGGAACAACCAATAAGGTTGGCACTGACTGAACAGGATAACCCGCATAGGGTGGCGCTGTTCTAACCAAGTAATAACCTTCGTGAGGACATGACTTGATGTTTGACGTGTCTTTTACAGGCCAATAACCAGCACTACCAGGCATGGCTGGTTCCACAGTGGGTGCGGCCAAAGGATAGCGGCCGCTGGACCGCTGTGGGCTCAGGAGGAAGGTTGATTCGTACCTTCCCCCGCGGAGAAGGAGTCTGCCGTGGCTTCAGTACAAGGCGAGTGAGGAAGGACGCCCCGCAGCGACCGCGCCGCATACGATTGTTTTCAGGTGAGAATTCCTGCTCTGTTGTGTGTGTGTGTTTGTCTGTCTCTTTCGCTCTCTGCTGCTGCTCCTCTCTCTCTCTGCTTTCTCGAGAGTCTTTGCTCGTCTGCTCATCTGCTCTCTCACACTATGGTTGCTCTCTCTCTTTTCTGCCACGCTCTGGCTTCTACTGCTTTCTCTAATATGCTTTCTCTGTCCCTGTCTCGTTCCTTTCTCTCTCTCTGCTCTCTTCTCCTCATCTCTCTCGTCTCAATCTCTCTCTCTGCTCTCTCTCTTCTCATCTCTTTCTTTCTCTCTCTCTAGTCTCTTCTCTCTCTCTCTCTCTCAGATGGTCCATCTCTCTCTGCTTGTCTCTCTTCTCTTCCTCATGTCTCTCAAGTCGGGTCGCTCTTCTGCTCTTCTTTTCTCCAACCCTCGCTCAGCTTAGGTCCAACGATGCCCTCGATCCTCCGGTATCTTTCTCTCTTTCTCGTCTATCCTTTCTACTGTACCTGTCTCTGCTCTCTCTCCTTCTCNCTCTCTCTCTCTCTCTCTCTCTCTCTCTTCTCTCTCTCTCTCTCTCTCTTCTCTTCTCTTCTCTCTCGCTCTCCTCTCTCGTCTCTCTTGCTCACACACACCCACGCACCCATACACACACACACACACACTTGCCCCTCTCTCTCTCTCTCTTTCCCACCACCAACCTCACCTAACACAAGTACCAACCCCGCGTCTACGTCGCTTCGCAGGCGGACGTCGACTCCTCGGCGAACACGATCATGCTGAACGCCGGCGGGCCCGTGTGGGGCGCCGCCTGGTGTCCGACGCCGTACGGCAGCGTGCGCGACCAGTACGTCGCCATCGCGAGTCATCGCACGTACGAGGAGACTCACCGCGTCACGCAGACGTCGCCACCAGGGGGACGCGGGTTGATACAGCTGTGGAAGGTCGGCACTCTCGACGTGCTCATGGCAGACGAGTAAGTGCTGTAAGCCTCACTGTAAGCCTTACTGTAAGGCTCACTGTATCCATAGATCACTGTCTGTAAGCCTTACTGTAAGGCTCACTGGCTGTGTGTACTCTCTCTCTCTCTCTCTCTCTCTCTCTCTCT
>NW_014582114.1:0-8007 GCF_000485595.1 Priapulus caudatus
GAGTAGTAGTAGTAGTCGTAGACGAGAGAGAGAGAGAGAGAGAGAGAGAGAGAGAGAGAAAGAGAGAGAGAGAGAGAGAGAGAGAGAGCGCTGAGCAGCGAGCCACTTCCGTGTATCACATTAGCGGTGTAAACGATATAAATTGCTAGACGAGCCACTATCCGACGAACAGAATACGTGCTCCGAGTAACAAGTGCTCCTTTGCGAGAGTCTCACTTATCGCTGTTGCTCGCCTTCGCTCTCAATTAACGATCTATCTAGACTTTTGCAATCTAGAACACCTTCTTCTCTTCGCAATCGACACCTGTAGCTCAGTGATGAAAAACAGTAGGCGAAAATTGGCTATGACCGCTCATCTTAATTCATTCTTGACCCTCTTATATCCATCAGGCAGTCGCTCATCGATAAAACTCGCATTGTAACCATCTCGTAGCAACTGCATTGGTTTAGCCTAAATCGGTAGGCGATACCATTCTATAGCACCAATGAGCGTCTGTAAGAAAATAACGTAACGTCGGCCCACGTGCCATCAAAACGTAAAGAAAATTAGCACGCGTAGCATCTATAGATAAATGTCTTCGGCGCACGTAGCGTCTATAGATAAATGTCGTCGGCGCACGTAGCGTCTATAGATAAATGTCGTCGGCGCACGTAGCGTCTATAGATAAATGTCGTCGGCGCACGTAGCGTCTATAGATAAATGTCGTCGGCGCACGTAGCGTCCATAGATAAATGTCGTCGGCGCACGTAGCGTCTATAGATAAATGTCGTCGGCACACGTGGCGTCTACAGGTAAACAAACGTCGGCGCACCTTACATCTACAGGTAAATGTCGTCGGCGCACGTATCGCTATAGATAAATGTCGTCGGCGCACATAGCGTCCACAGGTAAAAAACGTCGGCGCACGTAGCGTTTACACGTAAATGTCGTCGGCGCACGTGTCGGCTATAGGTAAAGAATGTCAACACAACTAACATCTACAGATAAGTGTCGTCGGCGCACGTGTCGGCTATAGGTAAATAACGTCGACACACGTACCATCTACAGGTAAATAACGTCGACACACGTACCATCTACAGGTAAATAACGTCGACACACGTACCATCTACAGGTAAATAACGTCGACACACGTACCATCTACAGGTAAATAACGTCGACACACCTAGCATCTACAGGTAAATGTCGTCGGCACGCGTTCGTGACTTACCGGTGCCCGGTGCGACGCAGTTCAGCACGCAGAGGACGAATGCGATCGGCATCGGCATCGTCGGCACGGACGCTCGCAGCGGTCCATGCTTCTCTTCAACCTTCACGACGACCGATTCGCTCTCCACGCCTTGTGCGCTCGACATTCTTCGCTTCTGTTCTCCGCGCTTTCCTCAGTTAAGAGCCCACACGCAGCAGCAGCTGCAGCAGTACGGAGTGTAGTGTTGCTAGGCGCGCGGGGAACAGGTAGAGAGACAGAGAGAAAGAGAGAGAGAGAAAGAGAGAGAGAGAGAGAGAAGAGAGAAAGAGAGAGAGAGAGGTGGTTGTGCTTCCCCCGGGCGAGACTGGGCGATGTTGTACTGGGGGCGTGGAGCAGGCGTGTGTGTGTATGCGGGCAGCTAGCATGCGCTCGCTCGCTCGCCTCCAAGGCCAGACCAACGAAGATCGTAGGCTGCTTCCCTCACCGCACGCGTGTACAATAATGCTATGTGTGTTTGCGTGCACAGCAGCGCAGCTCGAAATCCACCTCCGCACGCTTAGCAAATCATGGCGCTGGTTTCTTAGACTCCGTGCTGCTTCCCCGTCGATGAAAAAAGCTGCTGCCTGCAAAAAGCAAGAAGGTACGTGTTGCGAACGCGAGGAAAAACGCCACGAGAGACAAAGGATGCTGCCTTACTATTGGGATGACTCTTCACTGACGGCTCGGGGTTACAATTAGGATTCTTACGAAGCCGCTGCGTTTCGCCGGCAGCACCATCGCGTACTAATAAATTTGCTACAGAACTGATGACACACGGGGTACCAGCTCTCTCCACCCGTTTCTTTATCTCTGCCTCCCCTCTCTCTCTGCGCGCTCTCTTCCCTTCCATTCTGCTCTCTCTCTCTCTCTCTCTCTCTTCCTCTCTCTCTCTCTCTGCTCTCTCTCTCTCTCTCTCTCGTGTCTGAGATCCCGCGTAGAACCGGTTCCACTGCCCAGGCCGACAAGGAGTCTAGTGCTCGCATGCACGTCGACTTGAGCGTGCAGCAAATCCCTGCGCTCGCACCAAACGTACATGCGGGCGGGCTTCAATGAGTTATCCCGCTACCCCGTGCGTGCTGGGATGGGCTGCATGTACGAGGCAGCGACGGCAAAGAGGATACAACAACATGCGCACTTCGTGTGTGCGCGCCACCGTGCGCTACATTAACTATATTGACACTAGCGAGTCTGCCGTGAACCAATGACGCTCAAGTTGATCTCCAAAATAACGATTTCAACACGTTGACCGCCGTGACGTCACGCACAGACCTGGCTAATATGCCAAAGGAATTTAAAGCGGATCCTTCTCGCATTTATGACGTGATGAAGAGGTCAATTGGTGCCAACTAGGTCTTGGACGAGAACGGACTTAAAGGGCATCGCTTCATGACTATGAGTAATTAAGGGTCCGGTAGGTGCTTAAGGAGCGTGATAAAGAGGGAGAAGGCCGCCGACAAATTTAAGAGATAGATTGCACGGACTGAGCGAAGCGCATGAGCCACAATAGGAACGCAAAGAGCATCTCTGGCGTACTGAGCGAAATGATTTAAACAGTGTTTGCGGCGATTGGGCGGAAAATTGTGAGCCAATACACGCGAAAAAATCAAGCTGCTGTCATAAACCCATTTCATTCTGCACCACAATTCGAAATGATTGGCAGCGGTTTATCTGCTCACTTTTCTCCAGCCGCACGGATTCCAATGCAGCACGCGCAGGCGTTTTATACAAATTATTCGAATTTCGCATTCCGTAAACCAAGACGTTCGTGCGCTTTCACGGTCAAGTCATCTGTAAATAAAAATCGAACTTGATAGATCTTTGGGACACAGAGTCGGTATACACAGGACACCGCGCCTGTTCATCTTTATGCAAACGAATAATATCAAAGAGTCGAGTGTCGATAAGAGATACTAAGCAACGCAAATATGATATATTACAGAAAGCTATCGATTCGTATAATTTTTTCCAATTTAATCACGCGATAGACACAAATGAGTCCCCGAGCGAAAAAATCGATAACCCTTATTTTATATCTTTCCAGGACGACGCCGACGACACAAAACAGGTTTACATTACACTGAAATTGGACTCGCATGCAATTTACAGATATGATCCCATACGCTATCCATTAACATAAGTCATCACGGCGCTATCGTAAAATGATTACCGCATTACGATTAAAACGCGAGAATGAGCATGTAGGACATACTTCCAGACACTACTGAGAATAAAGAATTTTTGCCACTTGGAAGTCGTTATTATAGACGCCAGACTAATAAATTACTTAACGTGGACAGACATATCGATGTATGCACGTAGCGAAAAAAGAGTTTTCCGTCAACCTAGAGATACGGTATCAACATCACACATACAGTGTGCATCACAACTATCAATGGAATTATATCAGATTTGATTACTTCGACGAAAGAATAATGCCACACGCCTCTAAACTATATAAGCAGACGCGGTATCACATGACCCACAGCGGAGCAAAGTGGGTCTAAAGCAATCGTGTCAGGGCGGCATACCGAGGACATTTAAAAAAGCTTGCGCTGAGAGAGAGGGAACTATGACTTAACGCTCATGTAGGAGTGTCCCAAACTTTGATATCATTAAATGATTAAGTGATTGATAGGTCCTAATCCCTAACCCTAACCTAAGACCGTATCCTAATGGAGTATCACCCGGAATCTGGTAACTATGGAGAGTATTTGTTGCTCGCGTATGCTAACATACCTCAGCTCTACGAGTCTCTCATGACGACAGCTATACGCGCTACTTGTCGTTGGCTGAGGTGTCCCGGCTTGCTTGAGACGAGGCGGTTTACTTTACAAACGCTGAGCGCGCTTAGACAAGAAATGTCTGTGATAGGTATTCCATTCGCGTTACAAATAGTCACATTACTGAGAAGACCTTTTTTACCGCAATACCGACGCCGTGTTTTATAGATAGTCGCACCAGGGACCACACTGTGAGCGCGCGAAATTCGACACATTTCGCTTGATGAAAGTTGTCAATACTCTGCATGTAGCTTCACACAAAAAAATACACAAATGAGGTGAGTGAAGAGAACGGTCAAGTTTTAATTGAGCAACCATCCGACCGTAACATTATAGAAACGAAGAGTACTATATGGAGAGAACTCCCATTATATTACTCTTGATAATTATAGGGCCAGTGTAATTTTTTATTGTGAAAATAAATGTTTCGAGATGTGAATAGGTCTGAGGATGTTGGCGAGTGATGGCGATTACCAACCTAATCATGATCGCCAGATTTAACGTTTTATAATATTCAGATTCTAGCGCACTGCCTAAAAGCGGAGCGTCCCGATTGTGTAACGGTGTAAGATGATTTTTATTTATTATTTTATTAAATGTTTTTTTAAGCCTGGCCACAAGTCATGGCGCTAAACATAAGTTATGTCTGCTAACACGCACATTCACAGATAATATCAGGAGCTATCTTGACTATTGACATATTGTCACTTGATTACCTCCTGCATGTCTTTGTGATATAGGTCAACATTTTTCTTTACGTGAATAGAGGCGGTATCATTTTCCGATGTTTATTATTAAACCAGGCTTATGTATCCGCTGCAAGGTTGACGCTCGTTTACATGAAACCGCGACGCTAGTATAAAATTACAATTCGTAATAAAAAACTGTATGTACAACAGCAGTGTGAAGTAGAAAACTGTTGGACACTTTTAATGATATTTTCACTTGAACTTCCAAACAACAGCAAGCTAAATGCAAACTGAGCTCTTCATTGTATTTCCGGGTACAAAATGTGCGGACTGGTTCGCTTGGCAGGCTATGGATCCGTGCGCCGGCCTTGCCATTCGGCGCGCCGCAGAAGGGGGGCTTCCATAAGCTACCAGCGCTGCAATATACTGTCGATAGGGCACGTTCCCAGCGCGTCGCTGTGCGCCTTTGCGGGAACTGCGCGGCAAGGATCCTTGCGCTGAGCGCATCGCGATTCAAACGACCTCCTTTCGGCAACGCTGTCTCTGAGTATCCGTTCTCATACTGGGGGACTGGTAAGCACCACGCGCCTTGCCATCCTGATCTTGGCACATAATTCAATTTATAAACCAAAACTGAACCACAATTTGCTGACGGTAGATGACGCGCATCATACCCGCTCCTTTGAAGGTTTCTTAGCGCATCGCGTGTTCGCTCGGAAAGTAAATAGGTGTGAATGCTGCGCGCTTGCGAGCATGTTTCGTAAACACTTCACTTACTAATATAAGACGCCGTTATCTTGGCCAAGGTGGAGAGAAATACACTTTTAGCGATTAAAGATATTGTCAATGGAAATCTTTGTAAAACGAACCAGCACGGACCCCGTCGGCTCGACACCACCACTGTTATCTGCTGTCTATATAATATAGCTATATATAATTGCCAAAACCCTTACCAATTTGCCATTAATTTTTTTAAATATCAAAACCCTCGGCCTTGATTCATGTCATCATACCAAAAATGAGGGAAATATCCTGTTGAACCTTGACCTAAACTAATGGCAATTCCCTTTTTGCCAAAACAATTTGCCGTTGGCTCGGGAAAAGTACCGTCGACTCGGCGTGCTCCAAAATAGGATCGTTCAAACTCTGCCATAGCGGCAGTGAAACAACTAACCCAATTTTAACAAACATGTCCGGGCACGTGACAGGCTTCCTGATGATTCTCGGTTGACGTAGCAATGTTCGTGACGGAAGGACGACGTACGGACCGGACGCACGGCACGGACGGGGACGGACGACGACGCGACGGACGGGCACCGGACGGACGTACGACGGACGGACGACCCGATGGCAAGTAGGCGCCAGAGTAGCTCATCTCTGACGATGTCAAGGTGGAGCTAACACAGATGGAGTGGTACGCAGCTTACGCAGGTGTGAGACGTGCCCTCAGCCTGCTAAATGCATACAACATTGTAAGCCAGGGGTAGATAATGACAAATCATAGATGATTGGTGGCATGTAATCTCTACCCTGATGCATGTCATACAATGCGAGGATTATAGATATCAATTTACAAACTGACACACTCGATCACGCACGCCCACCGCACACGCACGCACGAAGTTCATATTATACTAGCGAAAACAATCATTACTCGCGCAACGGAGTCTGCAATCGCCTCTGCGCGCGGAAGCGGGCCGCGGCCCCCAGCCGCGCGTGTGCTGTGTGTGTGTGCTGGGTGTGGGCTGTGCTGTGTCGTGTGTGTGTGTGGTGGTGTGTGTGTGGTCCGGCGTGCTGCTCTCGGTGCTGTGGTGGCCGGTGTGACTGTGTGATGTGTGTGTGTGTTGTGTGTGTGGTGGTTCCACTGTGTGTGACTGTGTGACTGTGTGTGTGCTGTGTGGGTGTGTGCTGGTGTGTGTCGCTGCCTGTTGTGGCTGTGTGTGCCACAAATCTCTCCTGTGTGTGCGGACTGTGTGTTGTGTGCTGTGTGTGATGTGTGTGATCGTGCGCTACGTGTGTGTGTGCGTGCTGTGTGTGCGCGTGTGTTGCTACGTGTGTGCGTGTGTCGTTTGTGCGTGTGTGTGTGTGTGTGTGTGTGTGCTGGTGTGTGTGTTGTGGGGCGCGGTTTGCGCCACGTGCCGCGCGCGGGTGTGTTGGTGGTATGCTGCCGTGCGTGCGTTTGTCGTCATGCGATTTTATAGAAGAAAAGTAGCAAATTAATGGGCGCATTTGCTAGCACCGGTTAATGAGATTTTACGCGGGGCCAGGAAAGGCCGGATCTCATCAGCATACTTAAGCGTACGATTGGCTAATTAAATGTTCGATCGTATGCATACATGGTTATGGTATACAATAGCAGTTCTACATGCCTTTTGGCGGTCAATAAAGCACTCCTGATACTTACATGTCCTGTACACTTTATATATGCTACTCCATTCTATTACATTTACATACATATAAATACAGATACACGTACATACATACGCATTGAAGCGCGCCCACGCACGCACGCACGCACGGTCGTGTGGCGTACGTGCGTGTTGTTGTACAGAAGATGTGTATCTTGTTAAGCTAACTCATAACCGAAATAACGCACAAGCGGAAGACTACTGTAATATACGCTCCTGCAGCCGCGTCCGCGCGGCAAGTACCGGACAACGTATTTAATAAGATGCAACATACCAACAAACAACTGCTTGCCTGCTGGTTCATACTACACGAATGTTCCTACACGAAGCCAGTTAGCTATAGCACGTGATTACGATCAAATCGTGCAGAGACATTAGACACACACCACTCCCAGGCCTCCTAGCGAGTTCATACGCACACAGCCCACTTCATGAATAGAGCACCTTCACACACACACACGCACAGCACGCACGCACGTACGCCACGCACACGACAACCAAGCCTAGCTCTTGGCGAGGTTCATCACGCACACAGCCCATAATTAGAGTTCACACACCACACACGCGCGACGGCACGCACGGCGCCACACACACACCCAGCCCTGCTAGCGACGTTCATACGCACACCAGCCCATTAATATAGAGATTCAACACACACACACGCACGCACGCACGCGACGACGCACGCACATCACACCCTAGCCTAGCTCCTAGCGATTCCATCTGGACGCACACAGGCCGATTATTAGAGATTCCACACACACACGCACGCACGCGACGCACTCGCGCACACACTACAGCCCAGTCCTGCCTACAGTCGAGTTCATACGCACACAGCCCAGTTCAATTAGAGCTTCACAACACACACACCCGACACGATCACACAGCCGCACGCACGCACGCG
>NW_014582114.1:8032-8627 GCF_000485595.1 Priapulus caudatus
CCGCGCGTGCAGACGTTATACCGCGCGTACAGACGTTATACCGCGCGTGCAGACGTTATACCGCGCGTACAGACGTCATACCGTGTCTCTAATACCGCACGTACAGACGTTATACCGTGTCTCTAATACCGCACGTACAGACGTTATACCGTGTCTCTAATACCGCACGTACAGACGTTATACCGCGTCTCTAATACCGCAAGTACAGACGTTATACCGTGTCTCTATAATACCGCACGTACAGACGTTATACCGTGTCTCTAATACTGCACGTACAGACGTTATACCGCGTCCATAATACCGCACGTACAGACGTTATACCGTGTCTCTAATACCGCACGTACAGACGTTATACCGTGTCTCTAATACCGCACGTACAGACGTTATACCGTGTCTCTAATACCGCACGTACAGACGTTATACCGTGTCTCTAATACCGCACGTACAGACGTTATACCGTGTCTCTAATACCGCACGTACAGACGTTATACCGTGTCTCTAATACCGCACGTACAGACGTTATACCGTGTCTCTAATACCGCACGTACAGACGTTATACCGTGTCTCTAATACCGCACGTACAGACGTTATATCG
>NW_014582115.1:0-595 GCF_000485595.1 Priapulus caudatus
CACACACACACACACACACACACACACACACACACACACACACACACACACACACACACACACACACACACACTACACACACACACACACACACCATGCACACACACACACACACACGGGGTGATCGCGTGCTTGGAACTTACCGGAAATTCTATTAGTAAACATCAATAACTACTTAATTCGCATAATTAATTGATAACCTTTTCATAACAATATTGCCAGCTAATCGGATGTAGTATTGTACTAAACTTATTTCTAAGCTACGATGCCCTTAGCTGGCTACGGTTTCTAAAACACAGTGTCTCTGTGTCGCTAGTGTTAGGTGTCATCATATAGTCGTAGTGTCAACATGCGAGCACACTCAGCCATCCGATGTCACCGTCTCTACTGTCGTGTCATCGTCTTATCTATTCACTCGTCTGCAATTTCGTGTGACGCGTTTCTGACGTGCTTCTTGAGAGCATAGCTACTTAATTACGCCCTCTACTCTACTCCTCTCCTCCACCTCTTCCTCATCTCTCTCTCTCTCTCTCTCTCTCTCTCTCTCTCTCTCTCTCTCTCTCTCTCTCTCTCTCTCTCTCTCTCTCTCTCTCTC
>NW_014582115.1:2166-3883 GCF_000485595.1 Priapulus caudatus
CTCTCTCTCTCTCTCTCTCTCTCTCATGCTCCCACTCTCTCTTTCTCTTTCTCTCTCAGAGAGAAACTCATCGCTGAGTTAGATAGATACCGAGAGTACAGCTAATAAATAGGGAGCCGGGATGTGATCATTGGTGAGGGCTCCGTGTGAGAACAGACAAACAGACATACGCGCCTGTGTCGGTGGCCTTTTATGATTCTTTGATGAGTCACTGGTTTTTGTTGTGATCTGTGTCGGAAGGATGAGAAGGAAGACAGATGATAGAGTATGTAGGACAATGTGGGATAACTACCGTGTAGCAGCGGTCAGCGGGGGCCGCGCCAGCATCCCCGCATCCTCATAATGACGCTGCTGCTAGCATTGATGATGATGCTAGCATTGATGAACTGTGTGTGTGTGTGTGGTTGGGGGGTGTGTGTGTGTGTGTGTGTGTGTGTGCGTGTGTGTGTGTGTTATGTATGTGTGTGTGTGTGATGTATGTGTGTGTGTGTGTGTGTGTGTGGTGTGTTTGTGTGTATGATATGTGTGGATGTGTGAATTGTGTGTCCGTGTGTGTGTGTGTGTGTGTGTGTGTGTGTGTGTGTGTGTGTGTATTGTGTGTGTGATTGTGTGTGTGTGCTCGTGTGTATGTATGTGTTGTATGTATGGTGTGTGTGTATGTAATCGTGTGTGAGTGTATGTGTATAGTGTTGTGTGTGGTAATGTCATGTGTGGTATGTATGTGTGTGTGTGGTGTGTGTATGTGTTGTATGTGTGATGTGTGTTGTATGTCGTATGTGTGTGTGTATGGCCGTGTTATGTGTTATGGTGTGTGTATTGTGTGTGTGTGTGTATGTGTGTATGTATGTGTGTGTATGTGTATGTGTTGTGGTGTTATGTGTGTGTGTGTCTGTATGTGTGTGGTGTGTGTATGTGTGTGGTGTATAGTATGTGCGTTATGTATGTGTGTATGTATGTGTGTGTATGCTGTGTGTGTGTGTGTGTCTCGTCCTGGTCTGTGTGTGATGTGTGTGTGACTGTCGTGTGGTATGTGTGTAGTGCATGGTATGTGTGTGTGGTGCATGTGTGTGTGTGTGTGGTGTGGTGTGTGTGTGTGTGTGTGTGGTGTGTGTGTGTGTGTAGTGTGTGTGTGTGGTGTGTGTGGTGTGTGTGTGTGTGTGGTCGTCTGGGTTGGTGTGTGTATGTGTGTATGTGTGTATATATGTAATGTATGTATGTATGTGTGTGTATGCATGGTGTGTGTGGTGTGTGTGTGTGTGCGTGTGTGTGTATGTGTATGTGTGTGTTGTGTAATATGATGTTATGTATTGCGTGTATGAATGTGTGTGTGTGTGTGGTGTGTGTGTGTGTGTGTGTGGTGTGTGTATTTGGTGTACAGGTAGCTGTATGATCACGCTCACTGACAATGCTACACTTATGCTAATGACGATGTGACTATGAGAGCGATGTTTAGATCATTACGCACGCATGAGTGAATAGCGTGATTAACACGACGGTAGCTTACTGCTTACCGCATGCAGCCATCATCATCCTATACACCACGGTAGCTTACTGCTCACCGCATGCAGCCATCATCATCCTATATACCACGGTAGCTTACTGCTCACCGCATGCAGCCATCATCATCCTATATACCACGGTAGCTTACTGCTCACCGCATGCAGCCATCATCATCCTATATACCACGGTAGCTTACTGCTCACCGCATGCAGCCATC
>NW_014582115.1:5694-6062 GCF_000485595.1 Priapulus caudatus
ATCCTATATACCACGGTAGCTTACTGCTCACCGCATGCATGCAGCCATCATCATCCTATATACCACGGTAGCTTACTGCTCACCTCATGCAGCCATCATCATCCTATATACCACGGTAGCTTACTGCTCACCTCATGCAGCCATCATCATCCTATATACCACGGTAGCTTACTGCTCACCGCATGCATGCAGCCATCATCATCCTATATACCACGGTAGCTTACTGCTCACCGCATGCAGCCATCATCATCCTATATACACTATGCAGCTTTCTCCCTATATACACTATCGCGCGCGCGCGCGCGCTCTCTCTCTCTCTCTCTCTCTCTCTCTCTCTCTCTCTCTCTCTCTCTCTCTCTCTCTCTCTC
>NW_014582115.1:6805-8624 GCF_000485595.1 Priapulus caudatus
ATATATATAATTGTATATATCAGCTAGGCGCGACAAATTGCTACACTTAGCACTCGCACCTCGCCTCTATTTAGCATCGCCCTCATCAAGCGCATGGGGTTCGTTACCTGTCCTGGCTAATGTCGCACGGGTTTACCTCTCTCATTAGCCACACTGGCGTGCGAACGATCAGCATGCTACCTATGCTAGACGTAACAACGCTGATTGCTGTTGATTGCTATTTGATTTACCTGCACGCGCGCGTACCTGTCCGCTCTGTCTACAGGTGGGGTTACATGTTTAATTTCCTGTTGGCAAGTTCTGTCAAAGGCTTGCATTGCGGCTGTAAAGGTTTGTGAACATCTTACCTTTCCGCTGTAAAGGTGTGTTTACATCTGACCTTTCCGCTGTAATGGTGTGTGAACATCCTACCATTCCGCTGTACCGGTGTGTTTACATCTTACCTTCCTTGGACTGTCACGCCACCTGGTGTTAACAGCGCAGACTGACTGTTGTTTTCGGCGTACGTCATGTATTTCGATATATTAATTAATTTATTGATTGGCTGTTGTTTTTTTAGGATGTATGAACGTACGTCATGTACTTTGATATATTGATTTTTTTATTTACTGGCTGTGTTTTTTAGGATGTTTTGACGTACGTTATGGATTTGGACATATGAAATTTTTTATTTATTGGCTGTTGTTTTGGTGTATGTTATTGATTTGAATATAGTTTTTTTTAGTGGCTATTGTTTTTGTAGGACGTATGAACGCACGCTATGTATTTTTTATTTATTTGCTGTTGGTTTTTAGGATGTATAGACGTGCATTATGTTGCTTGTTATTTATTGGCTGTTGTTTTTTAGGATGTATAGACGTGCATTATGTTGCTTGTTATTTATTGGCTGTTGTTTTTTAGGATGTATAGACGTGCATTATGTTGCTTGTTATTTATTGGCTGTTGTTTTGGCGTACGTTATGAATCTGGATATAGTTTTTTTTAGGACGTATGAACGCACGTTATGTATTTTTTTATTTACTTGCTGTTGGTTTTTAGGACGTATGAACGCACGTTATCTTGTTTGTAATTTATTGGTTGTTGTTTTTGGATTGTTGTTGTTGTCGTTATGGATTTGGTTAGATGATTTTTTTAGGATGTATGGACGTACGTCATGGAGTCGTGCGTGGCGGAAGCGGGAGAGTTGACGGACGATTCAACAACAACATCCGAGAAAAAATCAAGCGAGATGATTATCTATACGTTGTGCATGCGCATGCGCACGCATGATACTGTATGTTAGAGCATGAAACCTGAGCAGTAATGATAATGATAGGGCAGGTATAGTAAAAGCCGTGGTGTGATAACGAGAGCAGAAAAATAATGAGAAACGGTGAGAGTGAGAGGGAAAATAGACACGTGGAGGGAGAGGGAGGGAGGGAGATGGAGAGAGAAGGAGGAAGAGAGAAGGAGGGAGAGGGAGTAAGAGAGATGGAGAGGGAGAGGGGAATATACGCACGTAAGGAGAGGGAGGGAGAGAGATGGAGAGGAAGAGGAGAATAGACGCATGGAGGGAGAGGGAGGGAGAGAGAGATCGAGAGAGAGGAAAGAAGAGAGATGGAGGGAGAGGGAGGAAGAGAGATAGAGAGGGAGAGGGAAATATACGCATGGAAGGAGAGGGAGGGAGAGAGATGGAGAAGGAGAGGGAGGGAGAGAGATGGAGAGGGAGAGGGGAATAGACGCATGGAGGGAGAGGGAGGGAGAGAGATGGAGAGGGAGAGGGAGAGAAAGAGATGGAGAAGGAGAGCGGAATAGACGCATGGAGGGAGAAGGAGGAAGA
>NW_014582116.1:0-1058 GCF_000485595.1 Priapulus caudatus
TATATATATATATATATATATATATATATATATATTCCGTCAGTTCGCATGCCTCAGCAGAAGCTGAAGCTGTCAGCGAATTATTCCAACCACCACATGTACACGCCGCGCCGTGATCATGAAATCTAGCGGCTGCGTCTAAAACATTCACATGAGAGTAATTGCCAGCAGTTGCTATTATAATTATGCGAGGCGGTGCTGTAACTGCTGTTGTTGCACCAAATGCCGTCCGTGGTTTTTTTGGCGACGAATTTATTTAAACTGTGATGGGATTACATGCGCGGATTCTGTTATAATTATATAGATTGACATGTTATATATAATACGCGCACGCACGCACGCACGCACGCACGCACACACACATATATGGATTATGAGGTTGATTATTATATTAAGAGGCAATTTGCTTGGGTTGTGATGACAGTTTGCTTGGGATGTGATGACAGTTTGCTTGGGATGTGATGACAGTTTGCTTGGGATGTGATGACAGTTTGCTTGGTATGTGATGACAGTTTGCTTGGGATGTGATGACAGTTTGCTTGATGTGATGACAGTTTGCTTGAGATGTGGATGACAGTTTGCTTGGGATGTGATGACAGTTTGCTTGGGATGTGATGACAGTTTGNCTCTCTCTCTATTCTTCTTCATCTATTATCCCCTCCCCTTCCCTCCCATCTCAGGGATCGCTTACTCACTCACACGTCCGTATTTAGAAGGAAACGGGCAGAAATTGCTACAGGAGCAGTAGCACTAATAACACTATCAGCAGCAACACTGCAGCAGCAGCAACAACAACAGCTGCAGAAACAGCAGCAGCAGCAGCAGCAATAGCAGTGTGTAGTAGCAGCAACAGCAATAGCAGTATGTAGTAGCAGCAACAGCAACGACAACAGCAGCAGCAGCAGCAGCAGCAGCAGCAGCAGCAGCAGCAATAGCAGTATGTAGTAGCAGCAACAGCAATAGCAGTATGTAGTAGCAGCAACAGCAACGACAACAGCAGCAGCAACAGCAGTAACAGCAGCAACAACGACAACAGCAGCAGCAGCAGCAGCAGTAAC
>NW_014582116.1:2220-3441 GCF_000485595.1 Priapulus caudatus
ACGCGAACGCACGCACATACCCACGCACGCACGCACGCGCGCGCACGCACACACGGTGGTGGGGGCATTCGTACCAGAAGCTGAACGCGCATGCGCAGGCACGAGCCAAAAATGCGGGCAGCGTTTTTTTTCTTCGGCGCGCCGAGGTGCGGGAGATCGGAGGTTTGCTCGTGCGGGAGGGAAGCTGCTGCCTGCATTCTCTCATGTTCTTCCGCATGAGCAGCAGCAGCAGGAGGAGGAGGAGGAGGAGAAGCAGCAGCAGCAGTACCACTAACACTAACAGCAGCAGCAGCAGCAGCAGCAGGAGGAGGAGGAGGAGGAGAAGCAGCAGCACCACTAACAGCAGCAGCAGCAGCAGCAGGAGGAGGAGGAGGAGAAGAAGCAGCAGCAGCACCACTAACAGCAGCAGCAGTAGCAGCAGCAGCAGTAGCAGCAGTTGTACGTTATGGCGCGTTGATTCTGGGCAGTGTTGTGAATGCTGCTAGACTGGCTCCTGCGTTGATTCTGGGCAGTGTTGTGAATGCTGCTAGACTGGCTCCTGCGTTGATTCTGGGCAGTGTTGTGAATCCTGCTAGACTGGCTCCTGCGTTGATTCTGGGCAGTGTTGTGAATCCTGCTAGACTGGCTCCTGCGTTGATTCTGGGCAGTGTTGTGAATCCTGCTAGACTGGCTCCTGCGTTGATTCTGGGCAGTGTTGTGAATCATGCTAGACTGGCTCCTGCGTTGATTCTGGGCAGTGTTGTGAATCCTGCTTGACTGGCTCCTGCGTGACCGACCGTTAGTGTTCTACCCTCTGGTATCCGGTCTCTCATCTGGACAGTCCGTAAGGAATAAACGTCCAGGGCTATAGCTAAGCCATGTTGTATATATATAGACATTTGCTGTACACTCTCCTGCAGTACGCTCCTCACCTACCTATGCGGATAACCCTAGCCAGCTAGTAGAGAGAGATAAATAGCGACACACAGAGAGGGAGAGAGAGAGATAACGAGACGGACACACAGAGAATCAGATATATATATATATAACGAGTGACAGAGAGAGAGAGAGATATATAACGGGTGACACAGAGAGAGAGATATATAACGAGTGACACAGAGATATATATATATATATATACATAACGAGTGACAGAGAGAGAGAGAGAGAGATATAACGGGTGACACAGAGAGAGAGATATATAACGAGTGACACAGAGATATATATATATATATATATAAC
>NW_014582116.1:7951-8622 GCF_000485595.1 Priapulus caudatus
CTCTTCTCTCTCTCTCTCTCTCTCTCTCTCTCTCTCTCTCTCTCTCTCTCTCTCTCTCTCTCTTTCGTGCGAACACACGGACCGCCTTGCTCAAGTCAACTACAGTTACAAGTCTACTGCCCGCATGGAAATACTAGGTAACAACAACGAGAAATGTGTGGTTTATGTAGTAGAAATGTACATGTAATGTGTGGTTTATGTAGTAGAAATGTACATGTAATGTGTGGTTTATGTAGTAGAAATGTACATGTAATGCAGGATACGGGATAGTTTATCAATATTGCTGTGTAGCTCTATCCGTGCAGCCAGCCTTCGTTCCATTACAGACACCCATGGGTTATTATACTCGACGATTCTGTCCTCTCTACACTAGGAGTGTTCTAGTTAGCCGAGGTAGTGAGTGCCTCGATGTTTGGCCGTAGTGCGGGCGCACTTAGCGAGATAGTGAGTGCCCCGATCTTTGGCCGTAGTGCGGGCGCACTTAGAATGTACGCCCGCGTTTTCGGTGCACGTTATCGTGTTGGTTTTATACCCCCTGTGTGTGCGCTCCTGTGTATGTGTGTGTGTGTGTGTGTGTGTGTGTGTGTGTGTGCGTGCGTGCGTGCGTGCGTGCGTGCGTGCGTGCGTGCGTGCGTGCGTGCGTGCGTGCGTGCGTGCGTGCGTGCGTGCGT
>NW_014582117.1:0-4287 GCF_000485595.1 Priapulus caudatus
AGAGAGAGAGAGAGAGAGAGAGAGAGAGAGAGAGAGAGAGAGAGATACCGGATGGATAGGTAAGGGAGAGGCGACATATTCGAACATTATTATTTGAGCTTGAGTTCATGCCCGCGCGTGCGTGTGTGCGTGCGTGCGTGCGTGCGTGCGTGCGTGCGTGCGTGCGTGCGTGCGTGCGTGCGTTGGCATCGATATTTCCCACGGCTACAATACCCTCGTGATTCTAATAGCAGTTATCCGATGCCTTGCTTGTCATTATCTGACAGTTATCTGATGCCTTGTTTGTCATTATCTGACAGCTATCTGATGCCTTGTTTGTCACTCTGTCTATTCGATAAACGCTGACCATCAACACTAGAATGTGCGGCTAGTATTTCTACCACCGTAGAGATACTACGTTTCCATTCTCTCTGCGTGTGTGTGTGGTGTGTTGTGTGTGTGTGTGTGTGTGTGTGTGTGTGCGTGCTGTGTGTGTGCTGTGTTGTGTGTGCAGTGCTACGTGTGTGTGTGTTGTGTGCTGTACGTGTGTGTGTGTGTGTGTGGTGTGTGTGTGCGTGCGTGCGTGCGGGCGTGCTTGCCGTCGCGTGCGTGCGTGTGCGTGCCGCGTCCTGCAGATGCGCTGCGTCGTCAGTGCGTGGTTACCACTCTTGGCCTCCGCTCTGTCGTGCGTGCTTGCCGTGCTGTAATGCTATGATGTTATGCTGGCGTGCGTGTGTATGTGCGTGTGTGTGCGCCGCGGTGTTTTTGCGTGTGTCATCGCGCGGACATGCACTTCGGCAGAATATATGACACGATTCGCGGAGCGCTTCGTATGCGATTACCGGCCAGCCCTGCCCAGGCAGCCCAGCATCCCACATGACCATTACGCTTGACCTCTGAAACAGCGCAGCAGCCAGCAGCAAGCAGCAGCAGCAGCCTAGCAAAGCAGCCAGTAGCAAGTCAGCGCAGCAGCAGCCCAGCCCAGCAGGCCCATTCAGCCAGCAAGCGATCAGCAGCCAGCGCCGCACAGCAGCAGCAACAGCCAGCCAGACGAACACGACACATTACATCACAACACGCGCGCACACACACGCACACGCACACCATACACACACACACACACACACACCACAACCACACACACACACCACACACACTAACACCCACACCACACACACATACACTCCCTTTTCTCCTGCCCTCCTTTCACCCTCTCTTTACATATATATATATATATATATAATATATATATACTATATATTCGGTACTACCCGAAATGCCCATTCGTATCCCTATTCGGTCGATTTCCCTCCCCTCACAGAAACATCGTAGCAGCTTTCATCCGCAGCTTCTACGGTAAGAACCGCCAGCTGCCTGACCGAGTTTTACTCCTTATCATGACGACAAATGCTCGCGTGTCCTCCCACCGGAGATATCGCAATCCTAATACCAGCCTAGCAGGCCCCGGCCGTAACCACGACTACGCTCATGTCTTACGCCATGTCTACGTCACACTGTAGCCATGTCTACGTCACTGTCCACGTCACGCATGTAGCCATGTCTACAGTCTCACTGTAGTCATGTCTTACGTCGTCTACGTCACGTCTAGCCGTCACACTGTAGCCAGGGTACGTCACGTCTACTCACGATGTAGCCAATGTCTACGTCTCACTGTAAAGCCATGTCTTACGTTCTCACTGTATTCATGTCTACGTCACCCCACTGCTAGCCATGTCTACGTCTCACTGCTAGTCATTCGAACGTCACACTGTAGCCATGTCTACGGTCACGTCCACGTCACGGATGTATGCCATGTCTACGTCACACTTTAGCCTATGCTACGTCACGTCTACGTCACCCAATGTAGCCCATGTCTACGTCACGTCCAACGTCACGATGTAGCCATGTCTACGTCTCACTGTAGTCATGTCTACGTTCACCGTCTACGTCACGTCTACGGTCACACTGCTAAGCCATGGCTGACGTCACGTCTACGTCACGAGTAGCCATGTCTACGTCTCACTGCTAGCCATGTCTACTCACACTGTAAGCCATGTTCTACTCACGCTCCACGTCACGTCACGTCACACTCTGTACCATGGCTACGTGCACGTCTAAAAACGTCACGATGCTAAGCCATGTCTACGTCTCACTGTAGCCCATGTCTACGTCACACTGTAGCCATAGTCTTACGTCACGTCCACGTCACGTCACGTCACACTGTAGCCATGGCTACGTCCACGTCTACGTTCACGATGCTAGCCATGTCTACGTCCTCACTGCTAGGCCATGTCTTACGTCACACTTATGCCATGTCTAACGTCACGTCCACGTCATGTCTACGTCACGGTCCACCGCTCCAGTCGTTCTGTACCGTCCACACTGCTAGCCATCTGTCTACATCACGCCCTCATCACACTGTAGCCATTCGTCTACGTCACGTCTACGTCACGATGTAGCCATGTCTTACGTCACGTCCGACGGTTCACGATTAGCCATCGTCTACGTCACGTCTAACGTCACAACTGAGCCATGTCTATGTGACGCCGCAACTACATCTACGTCACGCCTACTTTCCCCCGTAAAAGGGCGGGGGGCATCTACGTTCACGCCTTACTTCCCCCGCTAAGCATCTACGGTCACGCCTACTTCCCCCGTAAGCCACTTTACCGTCACCCTACTTCTCCGTAAGCATCTACGCTTCACGCCTACTTCCCCCGTAAGCACTCTACGTCACGCCTACTTCCCCGGTAAAGCAGCTACGTCACGCCTACTTCCCCGCCCAACCATCTACGTCACGCCTACGTCCCCCGTAACCATCTACGTCACGCGAACATGTAGTCTACAAAATAAGCAAACTAAAATTAAACTCGAACAAAATGGTCCGTGAAGACGCGGCCAGGTATATATATATATATATATATCTCAAGTGGGCTCAGTGTCGTGCAGCGCGTGCGTGCCGTCGTGTGCGTGCGTATGTGCTTTGTGGTGTGTGTATGTGTGTGCGCTGTGTCGTGTGTGTGTGTGTGTGACTGTCGTGCGTGCTGTGTGTGCGTGTGGGTGAGAGTGTGTGTGTGCGTCGTGTTGTGTGTGTGTGTGTGTGTAGCTGTGTGCTGTGTGTGTGTGTGAGAGTGTGTGCTGGCTGTGTGTGTGTGTGTGTGTGTGTGTGTGTGTGTGTGTGTGCTGTGTGATTTACTGTGTATGCTGATGTTGTGTGTGAGAGTGTGTGTGTGTGTGTGTGTGTGTGCTGTGTTGTGCGTGTGTGTGTGTGCCTGCCTGTGTTGAGTGCTGTGTGGTGTGCGTGTGTGGTTGTGAGTGTTGTGCTGTGGTGAGGAAGTGTGTGTGTGCTGTGTGTGTGTGTGGATGTGTGGGTGCTGGGTAGATGTGCCCCGCTGTGTCTGCGTGTGTGTGTGCTGTGCTGTTGCTGTGCTGTGGCTGTGCTGTGTGAGTGTGTGTGTGTGTGTGTGTGTGTGTGTGTGTGTGTGTGTGTGTGTGTGTGTGTGTGTGTGCGTGTGTGTGTACGTGTATACACACCATCTATCGTCATCATCGTTCTGTAGTGCTGGGGCAATGATGCGAAAGCTTAAGCCCCGCGTGTATAGACATTGAATTATCAATCGAATATTTGTAGTGACACGCAATATGGCGAGAGAGAGAGAGAAGCAATCCCACGGCACCGTAGCCACGCGCGCACGCACGCGGAGAGGCGGAGCGAGCTCATTTCGTCTGCGTGCGGCGGCGGCAGTGACGGTGATGACGGCAGCGGCGATGATGATGACGATGACGATTACGATGATGGCGATGATGATGTTGATGATGATGATGGTGATGATGATGATGGTGAGGATGATGATGATGACAACGACCACGATGATGATAATGATTATGTGGATGATGATGATCATCATCATTATGTTCTTGTTGATTGATGATGATGACGATGACAATGACGACGACGATGATGATGATGATGTTGATGATGACGATGATGAGTCATCGACAGCTTTAACAGCGTATTAAATGCGGTTTGTGAAAAACCCGCGCCGAGCGCGCGTAAGAGATCATAATGTTGATACAGATGTTTCTCATTAAAGCGTAATCGTTAGCGCGCTAATGCGTTCCCCAGCCTCCTCATCCGAATAATAATAAAATAATCCTCCTCCTCATGCTCATCCTCCTCCTCCTCCTCTTCCTTCTCTTCCTCCTCGTCCTCCTCCTCTGCCTCCTCCTCGTCCTCCTCCTCCTCCTCATCCTCATCCTCCTCCTTCTTTTCCTCCTCCTCCTCTTCCTCTTCCTTCTTCTTCTTCT
>NW_014582117.1:5855-6093 GCF_000485595.1 Priapulus caudatus
CTCTCTCTCTCTCTCTCTCTCTCTCTCTCTCTCTCTCTCTCTCTCTCTCTCTCTCAAGAAAAACAACGCGTTTATAATTCCCGATAATTATAGATAATGACCCAACACCCGGCGTGCTGACGTGAAACAAGGTTTCCCCCAAACTCACTTAACGAGAATCTGACCTGTTAATGAACAACCTGTTAATGAAGCTCTTCGGGTAATTACGGTGTTAATTGTGTTAATTGTGTTAATTGTG
>NW_014582118.1:0-8615 GCF_000485595.1 Priapulus caudatus
CGGCGCACACACACACGCAACACACACACATAAACACATACGTACCACGCAACACACACACACACACACACACACACCGCGCGCGACACACACACACCACAACACACACTACACACACACACACGCAACCACAACACAACATCACGACGGACCGTTCATACATGGTGTCTATGCCACAGGGTACGGCAGTAGTCAACCTCAATGTGACCGACACGCACGAGTGAGGTGCAAAATTCAATAGATTTGGACGAAGAGAAGAATGAGAGAGAGAGCAGAAGAGAGATGAGAGAACAGAGAGAGATGAGCTCATCATGGTTTGTCGTGCAAAACTCGATCCTTCATGTATGTCCCGCCGACGCGACACTTTTAGCGTATCGATAATCGGTGTGATGGGAATCCTCCATCGTCGACTAATTCGGTAATAAGATGGAATCTCTGCTAATCGATCAATCGGTGTGATGCGAATCATCACGTACACTCGATAATTCGCTGTGATGGAAATCTCCGTATCAATAAGATCGTGTGATGGAATCCTCGACTGATAATCGTGTGACTGGAATCTCTGTAATGCCGATACATCACGGGTGTGATAGGAATCTCTTGTATCAATACTCGTTCGAGCGCGGTGCGTCTGATGGGAATCGTCTGTATCTATAATTGTGGTGTGATGGACTGCTCCGTATACGAATAATCGTGGATGCGCCATCTCCAGTATCAGATAATCGGTGTATGGAATCTTCGTATTGATTAATCGGGTGTGTATAGAATCTGAGTATCCAATTAATCGTGCTGTGAAATCTCCGTATCATAATCGTTGATGGAAATCTTCTGTATTGGATAATCGGTGTGATGAGAATCCGCCGTATCATCATCCGGTGTGATGGAACTCTGTATTGATAATTCGGTATGATGGAACTCTCTGCTATTGATAATCGGTGTGATAGAATCTCTGTATCGATAATCGTGTGATAGATCTCTGTATTCATACTCGGTGTGATGAATCCTCCTGTATCGTATAATCGGTGTGATGGACTCTCCGTATCGATACTCGTGTGATGGACTCCTCCGTAGTCGATAATCGGTGATGATGGAATCTCCGAGTATCGATAATCAGTGTGATGGAATCTCTGTATTCTGATAATCGTGTGATAGAATCATCAGTATCATAAATCAGTGTGAGGAATCTCTGTATCGATACATCGGTGTATGAATCTCTGTATCGATAATCGGTGTGATGGAATCTCGCGTATCGATAATCTGTGTGATGAATATCTCTGATCCATAATCGGTGCATGATGGAAGCCTCTGGTATGGCGATATAGAGCAAACTGTAGCATGAAGTCAACCTGGACTAAAACAGCTCTGACGCCACTCGCGGTGTGTCTGAATGTTCACTAGAGCACTCAGAGAGGCACACGACCTCCGCCAAGGAGCCTGAATTACTGCTCAATGTGAAAGTTTTCTAGTAATTAATTAATTCAATTAATTAATTAAACAGTTATTAGATGCGGATCACCACCAAAATGTTAATCACTTCTAAGTTACCCATGTTCTGAAGCTATCGACTGAAATTTTATTATTAATTAATTAAGTTAATTAATTAATTGGAGTCGCGAGATTCAGCCACCAAAATGCTGACATCCATTCCTAAGTTAGCCTATTTTCTGACGTACTCCTGAAATCTTATGAACAATCCCGTCCATAACTGTTTCAGTATAGGCTTTACACCTGTATGATACAGGCAGTTCCGGCGCGGCGCGTGGCGGCCCAATCAGCCAATCAGGCGAGCGTGACAACACACAAAAGCCACGACAAACACACAAACCCACAACAACACACGCCGTAAACAAAATAACCTCCCGCAAGCCCTGGCGAGTAACAAGATACGATCATGAATCATAACTCTAACAATCATAGCGCATAGATCTATGACGCAGATCTAACATCAAGTAACGATAGATCCGATTGAAGGCAGACTAACATCAGCTACAATAGTATCCATGAAGCAAGATCTAAACATACATACGATCAGATCCGTGGCACATGCTAACATCAGTCAGCGACTAGACCGTGAAGCAGATCTAATCATCTAGTACGATAGATCCCATGAAAGCAGATTCTAACACCAGTCCGGATAAATTCCATGAAACGGCGCAGATCTAACATCAGCACGATAGATCACATGAACTAGATCTAACATCAGTACGGTAAAGATCCATGAAACAGATCTAACATTCAAGTAAACGATAGATCCATGAAGCAGATCTAATCACAGACTCCGATAAAACTCCATGAGACAGTCTAACATTAGTACGGAATAGACATCGCATGAAGCAGAATCTAAAGTCAGTACGATAGATCGCGTGAAGCCAGGCATCTAACATCAGTGAAGCGATAGATCCATAAGCAGATCTAACATCGAGTACGGTAGATCCATGAAGCAGATCTAACATCAGTAACGGTCAGATCCATAAAGCGATCTAACATCAGAGTCACGATAGAATCCATGCAAAACAGACCTACATGCCTTGTTACGTCTTTTGCCGCGCTGTTACGCGCCGTCGGTTACTGTTAATGAAGTTATTCTATTAATGTACGTGTAACAATGTTGTGTGTGTGGGTATGTGTGGTGTGTGTGTGTGTGTGTGTGTGCGCGTCGTGGTGCAGTGTGGTGTGTGTGCGTGCGTGCGTATGCGTGCGTGCGTGGGTGCGTCCGTGCGCTCCGTGCGTACCGTACGTGCTGCGTGCGTGCGATGCGTGGCGTGCGTGCGTTGGTGCGTGCGGTGCCGTGTCATATTCGCAGTGTTGCTCTCTCGCAGCACTGCTCCCCCACCACCACGTGACGGTGTCCTACGACATCGATCGAGCACAAAAATGTTTCTTTGCTCGGCAAACACTCTACATCTACAAGTTTCTCTGATCGCCTCGCCTGTCTGGCATCTAGACGCGCTGACAGCTGTTCAACAGCTCGAACCGAAATAGAGTATTTATAATAAAATCAAAATAACAGAAAATACACAAAAGAACTATTAGTGGCGAACCGCAAGCAAAATGAGTCGCCTAGTACATAAAACGCATATAAAGGATACATAATATATTAAGGATACTGTTAATGGTGCGGAGGGTGATTTTGTAGTCGAACTTCGGAACCGATCGAATCGGATACAGCATGGGGGCGCGCGCGTACAACTACTTTTAACGCGGAGCAGCTTCACGATGTGTTCGCTCGCTCGACATACAGAAAACCTCACCTCGCATGCCACACGATCATGTGTGATGTGTGGGCATGTGTTGTGTGTGTGTGTGTGATGGTGTGTGGTGGTTCGTGTGTGGTTGTGTGTGCTCGCGCGTGCGTGCAGCGTGAAGCTGTATTAGAATACATACTGGGGCGCGAGATTCACCACGTTGCGCAGAAGTGTAATGCGTACATCCGAGTTCCTACGAAGTCACTGTAGCGCAAAAGCGTCGTAGGTGCGATCATCAAACGCAGCCGTAGCACCTCGCGCTGAGAACAAATTTGGATGAAATTCCTGTAATCCACTACGGTCCACTCGTGGCTTGCTTGAGCTGTTTGAAAAGGCGTGGCCTAGCAAATAAACGCGCAGATCAACTGTGGCGACACCTACCGATAGCCAACCGCAAACTGAACGCTCTTGGATACTTTAAACCATATGGGAGCTCGTGCTAGCAGTCTGTCCGTAGTCATGTATTGCTAGGGGGATGTGATATTGTCCATACATCGTTTCGTCTTGTAATGATTGCGTTGACAACAGCTGCATGAAGCAGCGAACACGTACACATGCGTGCGTGCGTGGTGTCCGTACACGTCGCGTGCGTGGCGTTGCGTGAGTTGCACGTACGCGTGCTGCGTGCGCTAGTGCTACTTACACGTCATAGTGCGGGCGTGCACTGTGCACGGTGTCGTGGCGTGTGAGTGTGCCACGTCAGCCACGTGCGTGGTGTGAGTACAAAAGTGCGTTCGTATCGTGCTGATACGTACAATCGTGCGTGCGGCGTAGCGGTGTGTGCGTGCGTGATCAACGTGCGAGGATGCGTAGCGTGCGGTGTGTTACGATACACGTGGACGTGCGTGCGTGCGTGTGCACGTACACGTGCGAGTGCTTGCTACGTACACCGAGTGTGTGCGTGCGTCGTGCACGTACATCGTGACGTCAGTGCCGTGCGTGCGTGGCGTGCGTGCGTGTGCACGTACACGTGCGTGCGTGGCAGTTGTAATCGTACAACGGACGGCGCAGTGCAGTGCGAGTGCGTGCAATGTGCCGTGCAGTGCGTGTGTGATGGGCACAGGTACACAGTACGTGCGTTGATAGCAAGTACACACGTGCGTGCGTTGCGTGTGTATCGTACCCGGGCCGTGCGTGCGTGTGCGACGTCACACGTGCGTTGGCCGTGATGGTGCACGTGTGCGTGCGGCGTGTGCACACGGAGATACACGTGCGGCGTGGACGTGAGTGTGCACGTACACGTGCGTGCGTGCGTGTGGACGTACAACGTGCGTCGCAGTGAGCGTGTAAGAGCGTACACGTGCGTTGGCGTAGCGTGTGTGCGTGCGTGTCACGTACAGCGTGGCGTGGCGTGCGTAGTGTACCGGTACACGTCGCATGCGTGCGTGTGTACGTACACGTGCGTGCGTGCGTGGGTGTACGTACAACGTGCGTGCGTCGTGTGTACGTAGCACGGCGTGCGTGCGTGCTTGTGGCACGTGTGCGTGGTGCGTGTGCACGTACACGTGCGTGCGTGTACACGTACACGTGCGTGCGTGTGAACGTAAAAGTGCGTGCGTGTGCAAGCGTACACGTGACGTGCGTGTGCACGTACACGGCTAGAACTACGACTCGGCTATAACGAAATAAGCAATGCCCAACTATCGACCAGAGAGAGAAGCGTCAATGCGGCCGCCTGTCTGTGTAGTATGTAATTAATTATTTAGTTTTTGTTGGGTATAGGTAATTATTGATGATTTTTATCTCAATAAAATCAATGTATGCATCTGTCGAGTTATGTCTGGAGAAACACCTGCGGAAATTTCGAGTGGTTTAGCGGCAAGCCCTCGTCAGCTCGTGTAAAGTTACGCAAAGGTTTACGTAAAGTTTTAGGGCCTTGTGATAATCGCAGCACTATAAAAGCGGCTCGGCTTAGCGTAGCGCGATCGTACGCAAATTCTACGTGAAAGTAGCTGATGTTGATGAATCGCAACTAAGCAAACGTCGATATGGCGTACCAAGATTACGCGAACTATTTTGGGCGTACGAAAAGCTTGATGATGTACCCCTGGTACGTGATATATGCCGAAGGCGACCCTCCGGTTCCTAGGCTGTGGATGCAGTTTCTCCTTCTCTGCTCTCTCTGCCTCCCTCACTCTCTCTCTCCCTCTCTCTCTGCACTCATCTCTCTCGCTCGCTCTTATCTCTTCTCGCTCTCATCTCACTCTGCTCTTCTCCTCTTCTCCTCTCTTCTCTCTCTCTGCTCTGCGTGCTCTCTCTCATCTCGCTCGTGCACTGTCCCAAGAGAAGTACTTCTCTCGCCCGCGTCTTTTCTCTGTCCCCCCTCTCATCCATACTTCATCTTCTTCGTCTTCTTCTCTTCCCTCTCCCTAATCCCTCTCTCTCTCTCCCTCTCTCCCTCTTCCCTCGCTCTCAGTCGTCTCCGGCTCTATCTGTCTCAACTCACGTCTCTCTGCAGCACTCACTCGTCTCTCCCTCGATCTCCTCTCCTCTCGCCTCTCTCGTTACTCTCCCACTCTGCTCTCTTTCCCTTCTCTTCTCTGCCCCCCTCTCTCTCTGCGCATCTCGTATGTCTTCTCTTAGCTCGATCTCATCTATCTCTCTCTGCTCGTGCTCTCTCGTCTCTCTCAATCCTCATTCGACCCCTCCTCTCTCGTCTCGCTCCTCTCTCTCCGGCCATGCATCGCCTGCTCAGTCTCTCTACTCGTCTCCTCATCTCCATCTCGTCTGCTCTTCACTCTTCGCGTCTCTCTCTCCCTCTCTCTCTTCCTCTCTGCTCTAATCTCTCTCTCCTCGTCTCTCTGTCTCTCAATATCTACTGCTCTAATCCCCCTTCTACGTGTCTCGCTACTCGCTCTCTCTTTATGCTCATCTCTGCTCCAGCATTACTGACCGCGAACTCATGGAATACACAGCGGTGAATCGCATGCGTGTAAATGCAGACAGACATGGCAGATGCACTTGTCTCTGCATCGGCACTCTCTGATGGCCACGCCCCCACGCGTCGATGCATTGGCCAGGGAAGACACAGCACATCGTCGTCAGCTGCTAGTGAGGGGACGACACACACATCATCAAAGCTGGCTAGCGTGAGGGACACAGCCACATCGTCAGCTGCCTAGGTGAGAGAAACACCAGCAATCATCAAGTGCTAGGTGAGGAGACTCAGCACATCGTCGTCAAGCTGCTAGGTGTAATGGGAGACACAGCACATGCGTCAGCTGCTAGCGTGAAAGCGGAGAGCACAGGCACATCGTCAGCTGGGGCTGGTGAGGGATACAATGAGCAGCACATCCGTTCAGAGCTGGCTAGGGTGAAGGGAGACACAGCACAGTGCGTCAGACTGCTTTAGGTGAGGCGGAGACACAGACATGTCAGCTGCTAGGTACGGGAAGACAGACAGCACATCGTCTAAGCTGCTAGGTGAGGGGAGACACAGCAGCATCGTTAGCTGCTAGGTGAGGGAGACCACAGGCACATCGTCGCTGCTAGGTGAGAGGAGTACACAAAGCACATCTCCAGCTGTTAGTGAGTGAGACACAGCTACCTGCGTGAGCGTGCTAGGTGAGCTGGAGAGACACAAGACATCGTCAGCTGCTAGTGAGGGGAAGACAAGCAGATTATCAGCTGCTAGGTGAGGAGACACAGCCATCGCGTCAGCTGCTAGTGAGTGGAGACACAGCAGCATCGTCAGCTGCTAGGTGAAGGAAGACACAGCACATCGTTTAGCTGCTAGTGAGGAGATCACAGCCACATCGTCAGCTGGCTAGGATGAGGGGAGGACAAGCAGCACACTCGTGCAGCTGCTGAAGGTTGAGAGGAGACAGCAGCAACATCGTTATGCGTGGCTGAGGGTGAAGTGGAGACACAGCAGCATCGTCAGCTGTTTAGGTGAGAGGCAGACACAGCAACATCGGTGCCAGCTGGCTAGGTGAGGGAGAGACGAAAGGCAGGAGGACACCCGGCGTGTCTTACCGGTCTTGTCATGTCTGATTTGTATAGTTGGCTCTTCAGTGGCTGATATAGTGGCAGTGCGTTGCTACCAATCGTGAAGCAGTTGCTGATATTGTTACAGAGGCTTACTACAATCCGTTAGCATCACGCCGCTACACTCGTCAAAGGAAGGCGTGTGTACGTCGTCCAGAGCCTGTACATTGTGACAGAGCCTGCTACAGTTGTGACATTGGCTCGCCTACATAGTGACAGAGGCTTTTACATCGTGACAGAGGGCTGTTACATCGTGAAGCAGAGGCTGCTATGACATCGAGTGTACAGAAGCTGTTAACCGTGATAGGAGCGCGCTACATAGTGAACATAGCCTGAACATCGTAAGCCGAGGCTGCTACATACATCGTGATAGCAGTTGATATATCGTGACAGAGGCTGCTATATCGTGACAGAGGCTGTTACATCGTGACAGAGACTGTTACATCGTGACAGAGGCTGCTGCATTGTGGCAGAGGCTGGTACATCGTGACAGCAGTTGATATATCGTGACAGAGGCTGCTACGTCGTGACATAGGCTGTAAATCGTGACAGCAGTTAATATATCGTGACTGACGCCATCACCATGAGTGTTATTCTCGCTGTAACCAGCGTCTGTGTTGCCGTCACCATGGCAGCCCATCTGTCTCTCACCCCAATGCCCTCTAACGGGTCGTCAGCTGCTGATCTCGGCCTGTGTTCACCTTGGTATAGAGCGTCCGAGCGGCTGTTCCTCATGAGCAAGGATGTAAGGATCCCGCCCGCCCGCGCCTCGCTCAATCTCAGCGGTGTTCACCTGAAGGTGGCGCTGTGGTCGTGCTCTAACCACACTGACTTTTATTTGGGATCGCGCGTTCTCAAGGAGCTCTCTACGTTTATGTACTTTACCTACACCGTCACGGCACGCTGCTACGGCTTCGACGGCATAGTCGCCGGGATTGCAGCGGGAGAGATAGACATTGCAGCGTATCTGCGAATCACGGAGCAACGTCAGAGATTTGTCAGCTTTCTGCATCCACTCGCCGAGTCCCGGTACAGCTTCATGATCCGGGCCGAAAGGGTGGGAGAAGTGGCGCCACTGACGATACTCGCTCCTTTCCACTATAGCACGTGGCTGTTTGTGTTCGGTTACTTGCTTGCTTGTGTAACGATGTTAACGCTGTACGAGGGGTGGAGCAGCCGGGGTCAAGGGAGAGGGCCCGGCAGAAGAGAGAGGAGCTGGGTGGAGGCGAGCAGCAGGTACGTGATGTTCAAGCTGGGATCCGGGCTGCAGCAGGGCGGCACGTATAACGCTGTCGACATGCCGTCACGGATGCTGGTCGGATGGTGGTGGCTGTTTGCTCTGGTCATCACAGCAACCTACTCTGCCACGCTGGTCAGCCATCA
>NW_014582119.1:0-2166 GCF_000485595.1 Priapulus caudatus
ACCGCATCTGCATTGCGGGTTTGCGATCTGGCACTGCCTATCTCCTGCTTGATTTCCTTGAACCCTGCTTCAATCGTAAGCGCCCTTAAATCCGCCTATTGCTTCCCATCGAAGCCATTCACTTTTTTGCGAACACCTCCTTGGGCACATTCCAAGGTAGCAGTGCTTCGAGCTTCTCCAGTGTGTCTGCTGTGCCGATGTGGTCGAGCAGATATTTGATGTAACCATAAGGTTCGAGTTGATTGGCCTTCGCGGTTTCGATAAGCGAATAACATGTGGCCGAGGCATGTGCGCCCTGCGTCGTGTCCGAGAACAGCCATGCCTTGCGACCGATGGCGAAAGGTCGGATTGCATTCTCCGCCAGTACATTGCTGATGTTTAGGTTACCATCCTCGCAGTAGCCGATCAGGCTGTCCCATTGGTTCAGCGTGTACTGCATGGCCTTGTGTGTCAGTCCACCCTTAAGCAGGCGGGAGATATTCTTGTCCAGCCAAGCTTTTAGGTCGTCGAGTAGCGGGATTGCGATTGCCTGCCGAGCCTTGTATTTTTGCTCAGGCGTTTGATCTGCGATCTTTGATTCCAGTGTATAGAGCTTACGGATCTTGCCAAGCGCTACGTCGGCTTTCGTCGGTCGACCTTTCGTCTTTATTACTGCCGCCGCTTTGCTGGCTTCGACAAACTTTCGCCGCGCATGATCCCAGCACCCAATGCGGGTGATTTTATTGACTCGGCATACCTGAGCATAGCCACTATAGCCATCGGCCTGCAGTACACCCGTAAAGTCATCGAGCAAGCGTACCGGTACTTCGCCTGATCGCGATGGATCATAATGGAACATCACAGCCGGTTTATCCGGCGGACCTCCTCGGATCACCCACATCCACTGCTTGGATTGGGCACTTTTACCGGTTTCCTTTAGCACCTGTATCCGAGTCTCATCGGCTTGTAGATAATCGCCGCTGTTTTGTTCTTCCCGAACCAGGTTCATGAGGGGTTTGAACACATCCTCTAGACGGATAATCCAGTTCGCCATGTTGGTGCGACTAATTTCAGCCCCGTAGCGCTTGAGGATGCCTTCTTGACGATACAGCGGCAGACCATCGGCATACTTGGCGGTGATAATCTGCGCCAGCAGCGACGTGGTTGCAGAGCATTTACCCAGCGGATGAACTGGACGCTCGGCCGCAATGAGTGTTTCGCTACCGTCAGTCTGGGGAAAGACGGCTTTTTCCTGCCAATACTCGAGTACCTTCAATTTGGCGGGGATATATTCTAGTTCTTCTTTGACCTTGGTGAAGAAGCTGCGCTCAGCGCCAGCTTTTTGTTCGTCGGATAAAGCGAGTTCAATGCGGATTCGCTCAAGGTTCGCGGAAAAACCGCGTTTCCGGGTTTTCTTTTGTGCCGGCGGTGTATCTGTTTCATCGTCCACTGCCTGATCCATCAATGCATCGATGGCAGACTCCAGTTCCACTTCGTCGAACAGGGAAATTTGAATGCAGTTTTTCAAACTGCTACGCGGCAAACATTAGCTGGCATCTTTAGGCAAACGCAGTAGCTCTTCGAGAATCGAATATGCTCTTCCTGTTGCCGGACTATGCCTGGGTCAGGGTTACAACCTCGTCTCCTCCACCACTTTTTGCAATCTGTTCCAGTTGCCTCGGTGATATTAGACTCAATCCGGGTGTTTCTAGACGTCTCATCAACCAGTAATTTCAGCAACCGCAGCCTTACTGCAAAATGCTAAGTCATATTGATTTTGTGAACTTTTTGCCTGTTGCAATGGCGATTATGTCTACAGAATATCGAAAACGCCTCAGAGAAAAGCAGAGCTATATTGCAACATATTGATGCCTTTTCAACCGCTGAAATATGCCAGCCGGTCCCAGGAGAAAGTTTATCTGGTTGTCCGTCAGCTTAAGACGTCCATCGATGCGTGGCCATATAAACTTCTCCTTCCCAGTCGACATACCGTACAAAGCCATTGTTTTCCCACATCAACATCTTGAATCGAATTTCGCTGGGCCGAGATTGATAAACAACATACAACCCCGAGAAAGGGTACACTGCGAGTTCAACATTCAACAATAGCGGGAGCCGGTACTGTTGTTTGCGAAAGTCTACCGGTCTGCGATCAGTAGATATCGGTCATTTCAGTGAAGGCGAGGG
>NW_014582119.1:2492-3678 GCF_000485595.1 Priapulus caudatus
CGGCAAACTCTGGATCTTGCGCAAACGCAGTAGCTCTTCGAGAATTCGAATATGCTCTTCCTGTTGCCGGATATGCCGGGTCAGGGTTACCTGCTGCTCCTCGACCTTCTTTTCAATCTGTTCCAGTTGCTCGGTGAATTGAGACTCAATCCGGGTGTTTTTTAGACGTTCATCAACCAGTAATTTCAGCAACCGAGCCTTACTCAAACTGCTAAAGTCATATTGATTTTGTTGAACTTTTTGCCTTGATTGCATGGCGATTATTCTACCAGAATATCGATAAAAACGCCTCAGAAAACAGAGCTATATTGCAACTTTTTGTGGCCTTTCAACCGTGAAATATCCAGCCCGTCCAGGAGAAAGTTGATCTGTTGTCCGCTCAGCGTTAAGACGTCGTCATCGATGCGTGGCCATATAAACTTCTCCTCTGCCAGTGCCTTGTAATACAGTACAAAGCCATTGTTTTCCCACATCAACATCTTAATCCGATTTCGCTGCCGGTTGATAAAAACATACAACCCGCCGGAAAAGGGACACTGTCCGAGTTCACATTCAACAATAGCGGCGAGCCCGTTACTTTGTTTGCGAAAGTCTACCGGCTCTCGATACAGGTAGATATCGGTCATATTCAGTGAAGGGCGAAGGTTATAAGTCATTACAGTATCTCCAGCAACTGCTGAACTACAGCGATATTGGTTGCACCAATATCCTGAATCACCAGACCATTCGGTAACACCAAGCTCACGCCAGTGGGCAAGGTGGAACGGCTGGTAATAACACGAGTAAAACCACTTGGCTCTTGAGCGGTCATCTGTGTGCTACTGTCCTTATTTCTGAACTTTCGTCGCCAGTAATTGAATTGGTGATAGACCAATTGGTGGCGCTTACAGTAGTCGGCTCCAGATTGAGCGGACGCGTGAAAGTCATCGATGTGATCTCGCCAATAGTGGTGTCGTTGTTCTAAAGTATTCGTGTTGTCCATGATTTCCTCGAGTCAGTGAGGGAAATCATTGTCGGGGAGAATATACCGTGCGGGTAGAGGCTGATTTATTGGCGCTTACGATTAACTTATAACAGGCTTCGTTTGCAGCAACGGCACTCATGGCTGAGCGGTCGCGGTTTAGCTCATCAATGGCCAGGTTGATTTCATTGGCGGAGCAATCGGGGTTGATGTGGGTGAGTGCTT
>NW_014582119.1:4678-8612 GCF_000485595.1 Priapulus caudatus
GTTATAAGCGTATCGACATTTGAAACCTTGGATTGATACTGAATAGTCAAGTACGAGGCTGCCAGAGTAGCCAGCATCAAAGTCAATATTATGGCAGTGACTAATTTCAGTTCATATCGACTCATTTTAATAATCATCCGTTAATATGCTAACTAACACCGAAATTCATTGCACTTCGCTACTCGTCAATCCCCAACTTAATTGGCCTTGCCCCATCAGTTAAATGATCGACTCTAGTCTCTCTACGGACTAATCATGAAAAAAAGGGGCATAATCACACGTTTCCAATGAAGACACTTTAAATACATCTTTAGCTTGCCGGTGTGGCCTGGCTTAGGAAATCGATGAACTCAAACTGATAAGGATAGCAGATTATTTGGGGTCGAAACGTACAGGTAGTGAGCGTGTCCACGATAATTGATGACCTGATATTCAAGCTATTTGATGGAATGAATGGCAAGGGAAAAAGATGGTATATACCGGCTTCCCTGCCGGTAGTGAGATGGGTTATTACTGCAATTGGTTAGAACGGTATCTCGTCAAAGCCATCAAACAAATCAGGTTCAGGCGGTTCTGTAGGTTCCCATGGCTTGGGTATACTAGACTGTAATTGATAATATCGCTGTAGCTGGGTGTAATATTGATCTTCAAATGCATTGACAAATGAGTCTAATAAAGCGTGTATTTGACCGGCACTTTCGTCGGATAACTCAGGTAGTCCCGTCAGTATCAATGATGGCGAGTCCATAGTGGTTCTCCTCAGGTTTTATTCAGGCCTTTTATGTGATTTGGAAGGCGTTGCTGCAAAAACATCCAGGTACAGTTTTTCATCCAGTTGGGTGAGTTCTCTAAAGGCGGCAGTCGTCAACAGGTCGGCCGCCATGCCGGTCAGTACACGGTAATTACCCAGGGCATGATCACATAGCGTCTGTATCAGTTCCGGGGTCATCAGACTAGCATTGCCTGCTGTCGATAACAGGTGCTTCAAGCAGGCTACCAGTTCGTTGCGATCGACATAGTCCATCACCAGTCGAGCGCGAATACGACTGCCCAAGGGCAGTAGTTCATCACGGCGTAGTTTATGGCTCAGTCGAGCATCACCGGCGAGTACGACGGTGAGCAAAGTCTGGGAGTCAAACTGCATGCTGCTGAGCAAACGCAGTTCACTGAGTACGGCGGGTTGCATTTCCTGGGCTTCATCAATCAATAACACCGGACGTAATAACGTACCTTCCAGATGCGATAACCAGCGTTCGCGCAGGGCTTTAAACCCGCCCCAGCGATTATGTGGTTTCAGTTCTATGCCGAATAGGTCGCCCATTTCACGGTAGAAGTCGGCCAGGTTACCACTGGGGTGGACAATGGCGCCTACACTGAGATCTTGCAGTTTTGACAAGCGTTGCGCCAGCAGGCGTAGGGTGATGCTTTTACCGGTTCCAGGGTCACCGGTGATCATGGCAAAGCCACCTTCACGGATCAGGGCTTGTTCTATACGCCAGAAGAACTGTTCAACCTTGGCTGTGATATACACACCTTCCGTGGGCAGCTCAGGCGAGAAAGGATTCCATTTCAGGCCATAAAGCGATAACAGTGTTTTATTCATGCGTCAGACTCCGGAGTCGTTTTGGGCAGATAAGCCGGTGGTTGACCGGTGGCGGCATACTCAGCCATGAGTTTGCGTAGCAGCGGCGGCAGTTCATGACCCTCAGTGGCGGGGGCTTGTGAGGTGATTAAACCGGTTGTCTGTTCCAGTACACGTCGCTTGCCGCTGGCATTGGCACTTTTATCCAGCGGATAAAGCCGACACAGTATTTTCTGCGTGTGCGCATCAATCAGATCAACCGAACTCAGGTCCCAACGGGCATAACAAACCTGGGGTTGTTCTATATGGCGATAACGAGCGGGGATTTCAAAGCGCTTGCCAGCCAGACTAATCGTGCCGTCACTGCGGCGTTGACGACGATTTACGCGACAGCGGAAAGCCTGCCGTAAGGTTCGACTGTCGGGACAATCCCGTCCGACAGATGTCGTATCAAGATAACGTCGCAGCGGTGTGGTTCCAATCTCGGCATGTTTGTTCTGATGATATTCTTGCTCAATCCAGACTTGGGTAATTTCATTAAGCCGCTCAAGTGATAACTCTTTAACCCCTTCGAGCATGGCCATTAAACGGCCTTCGAGCGTGGCCCAGAAGACTTCCTGCTTGGCGTTTTGGTACGGGCTATAAGGTAAGGTGGTTTCGTGCAGGATGCTTAACTGATGCAAGCCACTTTTAAATTCATCGGCCTGCATGGCGGCCCCGTTGTCGGTCATCAGGGCACGCGGTAATGCGCGCTTTTGCAAAGCCTGACAAAGACCGTGTACCAAGGTTTCGGCGGTTTCATCCAGGTACCACTGTAGATGGCAGACTAAACGTGAGTGATCATCGATAAAGCCCAGTAGTAAAGGCGTCACCCAGCGTCCTGATGGCAGTAAGACCTGACGTGATCCATGATGAAAGTCTGCATGCCATAAGCTATGAACGTAATCCACTTCATAACTGCGCACTTCCGCCTTTTGCAACCGTTGTTCGGCGAGCCTGGCACCCGGGGTATCACGTTTGGGCATGCGCTTGCGATGATTTCCCTGTGCTTTCATATAACGACGGATAGTGCCATAGGAGGGTATGGACTGGAGTGTCAAATCTTCTTCGGCCAGTGCCAATAAATTATCGACATGCAGTTGCACCGTCCAACTCTTATGAAGTTGATATTGCCCTTCAATGGCCTGAATCTGTAAGGCCGTTAATCGACGTGCACGACCAGCATCACACCGGCGTTGTCGTCGTAAAGCAAAAACCGGGTCTGCTGCCCGACGGGCTGCATAGAACCAGCGCTCTATGGTCGCTACACCAAATTGAATATCGGTGCTGTTAACCGGGTGTTTCCAGCGACAGTTGGATAGGTCCAGCAGCTTCTGTTGCAGCTCACCTCGTGGCGGTGGTGCGGCCAATAAAGGCCCGATGATCGCAAAGCGTAGTCTTGCCCAGCGATCAGGATCTTCTGGTTTTCCCATGACTTAACCCCTAATTTGAAAGAGTTTGTAGCCTAGAAGAACCGAAGGTCGTTTAAAATCACATCTTCTGCGGGTCGATAGCCACCCTCAAATAACCTGACCAGGAAGTGCTGGAAAGAGGTAATAACAACTGAAGAAATTGACACAAACACTGTGCTAAATCGCGACCTGTGAATCGTCCCAATAATGCACCAGGCAGTTGAACATTATTCAATGGGGGTATGAACTGACTTCGTGCTGCCTGCCAGCAACGACTCGTTGGGAAAAACGTTCGCCACCACCTTAACCAGCGATAGAAGGTCTGGGGGTTAATGTCCAACTGATCGAACAACCGTTGCCGACGTCGATGAGATAACCCGTGATCCAGCGCGGTAACCAAAATGATGATAACGCCGAGATAAACCTTGCGACCAAGGAAACGAACCGAAGGTGGTGTGGTTCTACGTCGACAATCCTCTGCTTGTTTCGACGAAGAAAAAAGCGAGACAAATCCAGTGTGCCATGAGTTTTTTAACGATGCCAGTTTTTATCAATTTCTACTTCAAGTAGATCTCGATATCGCCTCTGAAGTGCAAAGTAAGCCTTGTCAATATTGTGGTGGTTTGCTTCACAGTGCCCGTTACCCACGCAAACCCCGTGGTCCCCGCCACTTATTTCCGGATGATTATGAGAGGCGGTTAAGTTTTTGCTGTGCACGAAGACAGCCCTCTTGAGTAATTTTCAAGTTATTTAAGGGGGCTTTTCTTTTTCCATCAGATAATTAGATTAAAAACAGCGCTTAGACCATCATTTATTTTGGTCACTCTCAATCTAATGTACTTTTTAGCGTGTTCTCTTCTGGTACAGGTACGCCAGCTCTCTCTGCAAGAATTTCACGAAC
>NW_014582120.1:0-253 GCF_000485595.1 Priapulus caudatus
CTCTCTCTCTCTCTCTCTCTCTCTCTCTCTCTCTCTCTCTCTCTCTCTCCTCCTCTCTCTCTCTCTCTATGTTTTTCTTTAATTTTCTATATTTGCATGGGTGTCTGTGTGTTTTTACTTCTGATTTATAGATCAAATATATATGTATTATGATGAGGGACAAATAATGACAAATTAGTCTTATGGCAAATTAGTGTACACGAATAATGACAATTTGTCATTATTCACCCCAGATATTATATATATATATATA
>NW_014582120.1:4339-8611 GCF_000485595.1 Priapulus caudatus
CTGCACAATCTCGAGATTGTGCAGATTCCAAGTTTGGGTACGACATCGACACTTACCGGTTACCGCATGCATTGTCAATGCCTGCGGTCAATGCCTGCCAAGGGCTAATAATAATATAGTTAGTAACTCCTTGCTACTGACATGTACCGCCATTGTACTAACTAGTGATTCTATAGTACTACATACATAGTACTTCCATGGTACTGACTAGTATGTTCTTAGTACTAAAACGTATATCCGTGGTACTAAATCGTCGCTTATGGGTAATCGAAAAAAAATCCTCTATAGGAGTGACTATATTTCCTATGTTGTTCTAAATAGTAGATTATTGGTAAAGACAAAATATCGTTATAGGAGTGACTAGTTTCTATGTTGTACTCAATAGTAGATCATTGGTAAAGACAAAATATCTATTTGATAGTAACTTGTATTTTGTGGTACTAAATTGTTTCTATAAGTGGTGATGACAAAATGCCTAGCTACATTTCAGCAATTGTACATATAACCTATGTCGTGTTTTGTAAGTCAGTTTATGTACTCTTGATGTCACTTATTTAATTAATACATCTACGGTACAGACTAGTGGCACTGTGGTGTTTACTGTATTGTTAACAATAATTATTTTCGGATTGTTTATCATCTTATTTTGTTGTTCATGTAAGACACGCGTGCAAACACGAACACACGCACCCGCCCACATACTCACTTGCGCATGCACACGCTCATTGGACGAATACATGCATATGTACGTATACGCACACCTCTCTCTCGCTCTCTCTCACACACACACACACACACAGACACACGCGCGCGCACACACTCTCTTTCTCTCTCTCGTTCATCGTCTCATCTTCGTCTCTCTCCTCTCGTCTCTCGTCCTCTCTCCTCCGTCTGCTCGTCTCGTCTCGTATGTTTTTCTTTAATGTTCCTATATTGGCAACTGGCTGTCTGTGTGTGTTTTTACTTCTGAGTTCTATAGATCCAGAATTATATATGTATTATGAGTGGAGGGAGCCACAATAAATGACAAATTCAGTCTTATGGGCAAATTAGCTGTACACGAATAATGACAATTTGTCATATTCACTGCCCAGATATTATATATATATATATATATATATATATATACTAGTATATATATATATATATTGTGTGATCGATCTATAAATATACAGGTATATCGATCACATTTTCGTGACGTGGCTAGCATTAATACTGTTACCGTCGCCATCTTGGTTCTGTCGCCCGCACGTGGGCGGCGACTCCGCGCTTCCCTTGTCGCCCTTCTCCGTCGTCGCCGACGCTGGCACCGCGCCAACGCGCTCCGACGTCTCGCAGAACCCGTGCGGCGCCGACGCCTCCGCCCACTGGTCCGCCAGAGTGCGCTCGTGCGTGTCGTTGACGAACGAGCTGAGCGCCTTTGTCGGACTATCCTGCGGCGTCCGCCCAACCGACGTCGACTTCACGGAAACGGAAACGTCGGACGTCGACATGTACGAACCGGATGCGCCCGTCGTGCGCGTGCTCGTCGCTATGGCGGAGCCGGTGTGCCTTCTGGTGAACTTGCCTCCGTGCAGCAGCGCCACCATGCGGGTACGCATGCTGGGAATCCTGACAGCGTAGACTAGCGGGTCTAGCACGCTGTTAGTAACGCCCAGCATGAAGCCGATCACGACGCAGATGGTGTCCTGCTGCGGCGTCGTCACCAGCTGCGTCGTCGCCACGATGCCGTAGACGTTCAGCGGCATGTAGGCGACGACGTAGAGCGCGACGATGACGATGATTGTCACCGCCGTCTTGCGGTAGCTGCGCGTGCGCGTCTCCGTGTCCGCCTGCCGACGAATATCATGCCATCATGCAGGCTCCATTAGCGGAGCATTGTAAGCTCATATACATTCCCCCGTCAATCAGCGGGATTCGCAGACGAGGAATTATAAATAAATACAATTATATTATATATATATATACATATATATATATATATATTAATTAATATATATATATACATATATATATGCCATGAATACGGACACACACACACACACACACACACACACACACACACACACACACACACACACACACACACAAGCCCAGGAATGACTGATTCCACGCAAAAAGCTGAAAGAAGCTCAAAAGATTTTTTTTCACAGAACAATAACCATGAGAAAATATTTAGGCCTACCTCGCAATAGCGCCTAACTTTCCCAATAGAACTGTAAAATCCATCCTGTTAGAACACAAAGATGCGACTCGCTGACATCACCAGGTAACGCCATGCAAAAAACAGATAGGTAGTAAAGCATAAGTTCAGTAATCATCTGAATTAACCAAACTGATGTTTGATTCAAGCATCATTGGATGACAACGAGAAAACTAATCGCGGGCAATTATGCTCCATACGAATCCAATCTCCAGAGAGAAGACGAGATAAGATAGCTCAAGAACATCAACATATGAAAATCCGGGGCTGATGATAACTACGCGAATTCCGATAGTGCAGGCGGCGACTCGGGTTGAAAGGAGCGCTTTCTCTATTGTACCATTCCGCGGACTCTCTGACAACCAAGAAAAGAGTCCGCCACGACCTACTAAGTTGATTCTAAACATAACCAGATCAACTGTTCAGAAAAGGACAGAAAGTCATAGCGCAAATTAATAAGAAAAGTTCACTTCATAAGCGTCAGTGACAAGGCTCGCTTACAGAGAAGATACGTCCCAAATCTCAGCGGGTACCGCAGGGGCTAAAGTACTGGTGATGGACTATCTCCACCATCTCGACGCAAAATGAGAAAAGGAGAAGAACAGCGCGAAAGTTTGTATATACTTCAGGACTTCAACGAAAGCGTTTGACAGCCGTCATCGTGGAGCGCTACTACTTTATACATCCTGATAAGCTGGCGCCCTGAGCAAAGTTATAAGAATACATCAATAGTATACTACAGGACGTGCATGCAAGACTCATCGTAGATGGTGAATCACCTACAGGCCTTTGATACAACGTGTGTCAAGAGTTTAAGCTAGCACCAACAACCCTATGGCATCTGTCAGCGCTATTTTAATTTTTTTGCTTTATTAAGAAAAATCAATGCACAACCGCAAGTAAAGGTCAGATTTCGCCCTATGATGTGAGCTATCTTTCTGATCTCGAAAACTGAAGTCAGGAAGACACAGTTCTTACCGATAACAACTGGAGGGCTACAATATGCATACGATATGGCCATATTTATGTGAACTTCAGCGCACACATGTTACTCCACAAGCTTACAACGACCCTTGCTAAAAAGATGGGAAACTTGCGTATACACTCGCAAAGACAGAGACGATGCTGCATGGGTACTGAGCTGATTCTCAATAGCTGACACAAAGTTGGCGAACGTCAACCAGCGCGTAAATGACCGCACTTTGCCACTATGATAACAAATGGCTCTACTATCCAAAGAAGAACTTGCAGCTCGTATTCCAAGCAACATCATGTCATTTGTCGACTATCGTCAAAGATTTGTTCAAACTCACGGATCTACATAAAACTAAAGTTTAAAGTCTACACCAGTTGTCCTTATCCACTTCGATACGGCGTGAAATCTGACCTGTACATATCAAGTTTGACAACTGAGAACATACAACAACGGACGTCCTCTGCCTTAATCATGCATATAAAATGATTATTACATAAGTAACAGAGATCTGAACAGAGCGGGTGTTGAAGACATCGGTGTAAGCGAAGTTAAGAATCGTGCCCTGCGTTGGTTGGCCACGTCCTTGTAGAGTTATACATGACCAGACCAGCAAGGACACTCCTATAATCAGCGACCTAGCAAATGATCCCGACTGTGTGGTTGCCCTAAAATGAGAATAAAGGACTATCCGTCAAAGTGCTTCTGAGGGTGATGGACCATTGGTTCTTGATCTGGTGGAGTAATGTGTATGACAACAGACAAAAGTGAAAAGGTCTCTGTCGAATACAAGTTGGGAAGGCTTCAACATAAAGAAAATCAAACATTATGAAAGAAAAAGTGAAACGAAATCTAAAGAATTTGAACAACAATAAGTCAGAACTTTATATCGATAGATATTTGACTACACTTAATATTCTGTGTATGCCCGTTCGGCTCTCTTAGCGATATGAATTAGGCCGTATAATAATATATATCAGTGGTTAGTTGTGAATCCAGTGCGGCGATGAAGCTAAACTTAATTACGTGTAATTTTGCTAAGTTAGCGTGTTCCATTTGCTTCGTTCGTTTGTGTGTGTGTGGTGTTGTTGTGCTT
>NW_014582121.1:0-3732 GCF_000485595.1 Priapulus caudatus
GAGTGGCAGGATTGTTTAAAAGTCCACGTCGCCGTGGTGTTAACAATCCAATAAAATGGCGGCAGTACACGTGGCATTTGCATTGACGCGGGCAAAAGGCAGGCCCGAGAATAAAAGTAAATTGTAAACCATGTATGCTTCTCCCGTTAAATCTCGCATCGGCTGCATGCGCACAAACTGCGATTCATAAAAAAATATGGCGTAGCAAACCCAGGGTGAAAAATACATCGCGAATTGCGCATGGGGCGATAGCCCCGCGGAAAACTTATTCCCGCCTGAAATAGATTACTCCATGACACGTCAAATACATGCTCCCAGCTGATTAAGCGCACATATCAATAAATCCGAGGGCGTGAACAGTACACGAGAAGCTGTAAGGAATCATCAAAAGTTAGATAATTTAAAACGTTAATAGGCGAGCGCGACGCGTCATGCCAAACAATATTCCTACTTGCGTCCGGCTTCGTTGACCCTCTCGCGCAACGGTAGTGTTGTAATGGCGACGAAAGGGAACTTGTGGTTAAGATTCTGTGATATGAATACTGCGGCTAGTCTAACAAGGGCAAGGCCGCGCCGCAGCGCTACGAAACAGGACAGTACGCGCGGCCCGGACGCCATCGAACAGCCCCTACACACGCGACCACGTTGTGCACTTCCGTCCGATTCCTCGCCTTGGCCTGGTCTGTCCGGACTCACACCCGCACCAGTGCTCTGCGGGGCGCATAGATAGAAAAATAGCGTGTGGTGTCGCCCCGGTGCGCCTGTCAAAACGCCGCCCACGCCCCGCAAACAACCCGGCGCGCAGACTCCAAACGAAACACTTTTAATTGGTCTTCATTTCTTTTTTTTACAATTTGTATCACTGCGTACACTTAGTAGATAAATCGTCGCTCAGGCCCATAACCACTTTATTACCGAACTACCAAGCCAACAACCGACACATCCTCAACATAAGAGAGTATCTCCACAGAAAGCACAGGCGCGCCCGAGCATGCTAGACACCGGACTGCTCGAATTTCGCTAAAAAAGATAAACAAACAGACACGTTACTCATAACAACTACTACTTCACGCAATATCACGCACAACATCTTCACGCTCGCGTCGTCACGCGGGCGAACAAAGATTCTTCTTTAAATTGCTGGCCAAATGCCTGCTCCTCCTCCTCCGGAAATCCCTGCGGCCTATAAGATACTTGTCACGCGCGCTACACGGAAGCAGGACGAGCGGCAAGTATCGTGCTGCGACCGTTGTTTTCTGCGATCTTTCTCTTCCAACTATCTTCCCTGCTTCTTCGTCGTGCAGGTCGTTCACTCACTAGAGGGCGGGAATCTTCCAACGGTCAGCGAGTCGGCACCGAGTCGACGATCGGAGAGCTAGCGGGCAGAACGTGCGACATTGAAGCCCCGCAAAGAGCGATGGCCGGGGTGACAGGTACGACGCGGCGGCAGCCGTCGCCACCACCAAAGGGGAATACCTGCTTGACGTCTAAGATCCAAAGTGGGTTATTTAGGCACGTTTTGAATGTTGAAATCATCTTTGTCGTTCGGTTAAATTAGTTTTACTTTGACATGGCATCTTTCCCTCCCATTTTTCCCCCCGTTCCTTCCCCCTGTCGCCGCATAATCTGTCTGTTTGATCAACGTTGTCTTCGATCCGTCTTCGATGTAAGTATCTTGACTTTGAAGACTATTATTTATGAGATCGGCCACGAGCTGTATGGTGGTTTCGCTGGCGGCCATATTTGTAAAAAAACCATTGAGTGGGGTGTGACTCTGTTGGCGCAGTAACAAATTACATGGTTGTTTCCCACTTAGAGCATGCTGGCAGCTGAGATTGTAAGGCACGGTGTTGAGTAAGATGTATTGATATATTAGTTGAAGTCTACATCGAATAAAATCAATTGGATTAATTCGCTACAATGGTTGCCCGTCGTGTGTTAGTCGTCGTGTGAGGTGACTGGCGGAACTGTTCTGGTGTTTTTGGAGCGGTGGACGGTGGCGCACTCTGGGGGAATTCAAGGAAGCCGCTGCATCAGTCGGTTTTCGCCCGTGGTGCGCGTTTCGTGCGAGCGTGAAAAATTTCCTCTACCCGGCTTGCCTCTTATGCTGCTCGTATAAATTTCGTGTTGTGTATCTATTGCCGCTCTCCCGTCATTCGTAAATTTGTTGCTGATAGCAAGTATGTTGCATCGGCGGCCCCTCTGTCGTGCGGAGGCGACGTCGTCATTTACGATTTAACATAAGGCAGGGTTCTCCCCGGGCCTTTAACCAGGAGAATTTTTTTCCCACGGGAGCTCTTTTTCAAAGGTCTGTCGGAAAAATAGCTCTCGTCAAAAATTTGACAGCTATTTAGGAGGTTTGAAGAGTGAATCACTCATCGCTCCCGTGTATTTTTGACCCTGCCTTAAACGCATGCCGGGTCCGACGTTCCTTAAAAGTTTCGAGCTAATTTGCGACGTACCGTACCTCCACCGACATTCCTTAATTGACTAAAATCAATATTCCCTGATTTACAGGTGCATTTGCTGTTTGGCAATTTCCCGACGCAGTCGTGCTGTGGTTTTACTGCTTGATGTGTGCGTCTCTGAATTGATCGAGTTTACTTGTGTAATGGGGCTGGTTAAAACATGCATAAATCACTGATTGCTATATATAGCCCTCCTGGACCCTCCCCCCGTTCATCCATAAAACGAAATGTCTTCTGAAATTCCTAGGGAGAACCCTGCAAAGGCATCACTTGCCTTCCCCAAAGTTCTGAGGGCAATTAAACCCTAGAATGTCGTTTGTCGGACGCGACGATGCAAGCTCGTTAGGCTCTAACGACGTCCTCGTTATCTTTCCTCCCGCGCAGGAGTTGAAACTCGCACAGAAGCCCATCCTGGCGTCGTTCGGCAACGGGGAGGACGAGGAGGCTGCGGAGAAGGAGGATGAGGAGGAGGAGGAGAAGGGGGAGCATCCGTTCACGAGGAGCATCCTAGAGAGTGAGTGATTCTGCCTTGTTTTTCTTTCGTCTTTTCACTTTCATTTTTATTCTTATTCTCATTGAATCTTACCAGGTTAAGTCTTTAGCGACTGTTATTTTTGTGCTCTTGCTAAGATAACAAAAGCGAAATAATAAGAAAATAAAATAATACAATGCACAATTTGCACATAGACTGTTACATATATCTCGTAATATAGTAGAATGTAATCGTAAGGTTGTAGAATGAAAGAATGGAATTGCCGACGTGGGTTTCGTTACACTAAAATACAATAAATGTATCTATATAAATGCGAATGTTAAAAAAAATTATCAAAAAATATAACCGCGATAGATTCGAGAGGGAAAAGTTACCCTGCACGTCCATACTCACTCTCTCTCTCTCTCTCTCTCTCTCTACCCTGCTGCGCCGCTCCAGCTGGCATAATCCCGGACGCCGCCATGATCTTCGCGTTAAAGAAGAAGCGTGAGCAGGCGCGCACGCAAGGTGGCGCCACCGCGCCCGACTTCGTGCCGCTGGACGGGATGGATAAGAGTGGCAAGGCTGCAGCGACATCACGACTCATCAGGTGGGTCACGGGGTCAATGCAGAGGTTAGAGGTCGTGACCTTTTGGTCGAGGGAGCGCTAGGTTTTTTTCGGCGCGTCGAAAACTCGCGGGCGCGCGGCTATCATAACTAAGGCGACTATTAGGACTGCTGCTAATTGGAAAGGTTACCAGGGTTCGACACTAACGCTAGTCCGTTAGTCCG
>NW_014582121.1:4506-8610 GCF_000485595.1 Priapulus caudatus
ATATCAGAAGTAGATAATAGGATAATTACCTATTATCTACTTCTGATATATATATATATATATGGACGCATTAAAATTTTATGGTACGTTTACATGTAGCTATGTATGCGTGTCTGTAAAGACATTTTGAATTGTCACCTTAATTTACGTAAATATCAAAGGTATTATGTTAAGGCTTATCTGTATTTAAGTGAATATGTAACAGCATACTTACCTGTATTAAAGTCAATACATAAAGAGAACTATGTATATATGTCTGTTTGTTGTATGTTATCAAGCGTATATAATAGTCTCCACCACCACCAATAAATGGCGGAATGCATAGACATAGTCCGTTTTTGTAGTACTGTAGTATAGATATTATCAAGGGTTAATAATGACAAATTTTGTCAATTTCGTTAAATTTGTCATTTATATTATATAATATTATATATGTAATATTATGATATTATATAATATATATATATATGCGTAGGCCTATATAGCTATGCATAAAATTATATGTGCGGGCGGGCGGGCGTGCGTGCGTGTATGTGCGCATGTACATGCCATTCAATAAAAACACGAGTTTTGATTTACTAATGATATTATCAGAAGTAAATAACCACACATTATTAGTTTTGTGATTATTTAATTACTCCTGATAATTACTATAATTAGCAGTGGCAGTCTTTGTTTCTGTCATTCTGTCAACTCTCTCCCGATCCTCTTTGGTAAATTGCAAATTTGAGGCTTTTTCTACTGCGATCCACATTGTTGATCTGTCTACCTGATCAACCTGTGTCTTTCCGTCTTCGATATAGTCCATTGGACCATAGAATTTAAGACTATTATTTACGACTACGAGGTTACGAGGGGATATTATAATAATCATGTAATTTTGTGGCTGAGAGTTCATATCAAAACGCAAATCGCTAACAGCGCCACCGCTGTGCGATCCCAGCATGCTGCAGTCGACCATTATCGAAGCTGCCATATTTGTGATCGAGCGAAAAATCTTGAATGATACAAATGTTCAAGAAAACGCGCAGAAAATTTCGACAGCGAGTCGCGAGGAGCGACTCGGACGAGGAAAACCACACGAAGAATGAAGAGGCGAACGAGACGAAGGAAGAACAGCCGGAGATTCCCGGAGTTGAGGTGACGGCGCCCTCCGAAACGCCAGCGAAGGAGAAAAAACGTCGAGACAGGTTGAAAAAACACGAGCAACAGGCAGCGTCACCGCGGCCCTTAGTCTCGTTCGAACCGCACGACGAAGAAGGTAGATGCTTTGTGTGTGTGTTGAATTGCGTCTATTTTGCGTAATTGTCAACCCATAAATTGGAGGTAATATCAAGGGTGAGTAGGGCCTAATGACAAATTTGCATGACAATGCAATTTTAATTTGTAAATAATAGTATTAATAGTAATACCATATACTGTAAATTGACAATTGTAACTTGTAATTGAATTGTAACTTGTAATTGAATTGTAATTTGTAATTGTAAATTGACAATTGCAATTGACAATTTGTCATTATTCACCCCTGTTATTGTCAATGTGTAGGTTAGCCGTTAGGTAACTGACAAATGTTGTCATCGCCAAGGTTCGGAGAAAGTGTGGCCCACAACATAGCTGACCCACATGGACATGTATATATATATACGACGTGGATATTCGTCCGAGCATCGGACACCTGTTCGTATGTCACTATGTGCTATTCGTCCGAGCAGTTGTTGCGCATGCGCTGTTCATGTTGCATGCCGCAGGTGCACGGCACGAGTGCCGGAGGTAGGAAGTGTGAAGGGGGTGTCTGGGGGGTCCCCCCCCAGAATGCTATTTACCCTTTAGATTTATAATTTTTTGCCCTTTAGGCTGGGGGCCCGTAGCGTTTTGCTACGGCAGCCCTACGGCTGTGACGCCCCTGCATACATGCGTTGCGTATGTGGTTATACACCATAGATAGTGTTTGGTACTATCACTCGCATATATAAGAGAACCGAGTCGGTTTATAGTTAGTGTTAGGGTTAGGGTTGGGTTTAGGATTAGGTTTAGGGTTAGGTAGTATGCGCCTCCCTAGACTAGCATTATATTACATTTATGTTATACAACATGAACAGCACATGCGCAACAACTGCCCGGACGAATAGCCCATATGAACAGGTGTCCGATGCTTGGACGAATATCCACGTCCATATATATATATATATATATATAGTCTATAGATAACATAGAATCTGGGTCATGTATCTTGCCATGACCCAAAAGTGTCTCGTTCGGGACACACGATGATGATGTGATTCGGATGATTTTTTGTGTTTTCTTAATCTTGCGTGGTTATCAACGCATAGATTTCATTAAACCGACCAGGCTCTCCGACTGTTACACGGCGTAGGAGCCTGACACCCTTCCATACGAAATGCCTGGTTGCTTGAAAACAAACTCCGAATTTCGTAAATAAAACGTATTACCACATTTGACCTCACCTGTTACATGTTGCAACTATTGCTACACTTCTTAATTACTATTTACCTCGAAATACATGTTAAAATAAGATAATTTCGAACAGCTTTACTTTTGAACGTTTGACAAACGCCATACTGGATGTTCTTATGTCTCTTTTTGTAGCTGTTTGTACGTTTGTACTTGTATTTTTTGGTACGTATGATGGGATATCTATGGGAAAATGGCAGCGTTTTTTGAGTTAAATTATCTTATCAATTTATAAATAATTACTCGCTGACACGTAAATACATGCTCAGTGATAGCGCACATATAATAAATCGAGGCGTGGAAGTACAGAGAAGCTGTAAGAATCATAAAAAGTTAGATAATTTTACGTTTAATAGCAGCGCACGTCATGCCGAACAATATTCTATTGCGTCGGCTTGTGACCCTCTCGCCAACGTAGTGTTAAGCGAGAAGGGAACTTGTGGTTAAGATTTCATGTGATATGAAATATGCGGCTAGTCTAACAAGCAAGGCCCAGTACACAGTGAAAGCATGACAAGCCCACGTTTGCATTCGTGATTCTTGTTGTGTTGTCGGATCAACCAGTTTGGGCCATAATAAAAATATTGTTTGTTTGCCCTCACCCGACCAACCCGCCAAAAAGGGGCAGAATTTTTTTATTGGTCTTTCCCATTCTTTTTTTTTACAATTTGTATCACTGTACATTATATAAATCTGTAGGCAATACATTATATGTACCAACTACCAAGCAAAACAAACATTCAACATAAAAGGTATCTCCACAGAAGCACACCCGAGCATGTAGACACCATGCTGAATTTGTAAAAAAGACCCCCCTCAAAAAAGAAGAAGTCTACCTACTAAAACCTATACTACTAGAAGTATACCTACCCAAACTTTTTAGCCTGGGTCGGGTGAGGGCGAACAAAGATTTTTTTAATTGTGGCCAAATGTGTTTTCGGAAATGTGCTATAGATATTGTTACAGGAAGCAGGCAGCGGCAAGTATCGTCGCTGACGTTGTTTCCGCGATTTTTCTCTCAAACTAATCTCCTGTTTCGTGTGCGGTCGTTCCTCATAGAGGGCGAAGTTTTCAAGGTCAGGAAGTCGAGCACGAGTCGACGAATCGCGAAGCAGCTACGGCGGGAGAAGTGCGACATTGAACCGCAAGACGATGCGGGCGGACAGGACGACGCGGCGGCGGAGTCGCCACCACCAGGGGAATACTCTGATGTTAAGATCAAAGTGGGTTATTTAGGCACGTTTTGATGTTGAAATCATTTGTCGTTCGTTAAATTAGTTTTACTTTGACATGCATCTTTCCCTCCCCCTTCTTTCCCCCGTTCTTCCCCCTGTCGCCGCATAATCTGTCTGTTTGATCAACTTGTCTTCGATCCGTCTTCGATGTAGTATCTTGGACTTTGAAGACTATTATTTATGAGATCGCCTTGAGCTGTATGGTGGTTCGTGGCGGCCATTTTGTAAAAAGCCATTGAGTTGGCGTGTGACTCTGTGGCGCGTAAAATTACATTTTGTTTCCCTTAGACCATGCTGGCAGCTGAGATTGTAGCACGTGTTGAGTAGATTGTGATTGATATATTAGTTAGGGGTGAGTATTGCGACCAAAAACCGTATTGCAATATATTGCAATACG
>NW_014582122.1:0-2201 GCF_000485595.1 Priapulus caudatus
CTCTCTCTACTCTACTCTCTCTCTCTCTCTCTCTCTCTCTCTCTCTCCTCTCTCTCTCTCTCTCTCTCTCTCTCTCTCTCTCTCTCTCTCTCCCTTCTGTCTCTCCCTTCCCCTCTCTCCCTCCCCCTCTCTCTCTGCAGCGCTCACTATTTTTCCTTCCCCGCGCAAAACGTTTAATGCGTTTTTGATCGACGCTAAAATTGGTCGTCGCGTGCCTCGCTCTGGCGCCCGCCCGCCAGCCCGCCCGCCGGTCGCTCGAATGCCCGCCCGCCGGTCGCATTAAATAGGGCATACTTGTGTTGTTATAGGTGCGTTGTTACAGGTGCGTGCGTGGTCACAGTACAGAGAGAGTCGCGCGTATTGTGCGTGTGCGACGGGATATGCACATCCTCTTTCCGCGTGTCGCTGACCTGAAAATCCCAGATACGGCCTCATAGAGCGTGTGAACAACCTGTATGAGTGTGTGTGTGTGTGTGTGTGTGTGTGTGTGTGTGTGTGTGTGTGTGTGTGTGTGTGTGTGTGTGTGTGTGTGTCGTAGTGTGTGTGTAGTGTGTGTGTGTGTGTGTGTGTGTGTGTGTAGTGTGTAGTGTGTGTGTGTNTCTCTCTCTCTCCATCCCTCTCCCTCTCCCCCCTCTCTCTCTGCAGCGCTCACTATTCTTCCTTCCCCGCGTAAAACGTTTAATGCGTTTTTGATCGACGCTAAAATTGGTTGTCGCGTGCCTCGCTCTGGCGCCCGCCCGCCAGCCCGCCCGCCGGTCGCTCGAATGCCCGCGCGCCCGCGCCCGTTCCCGCCGGTCGCATTAAATAGGGCATACTTGTGTTGTTATAGGTGCGTGGTTATAGGTGCGTGCGTGGTCACAGTACAGAGAGAGTCGCGCGTATTGTGCGTGTGCGACGGGATATGCACATCCTCTTTCCGCGTGTCGCTGACCTGAAAATCCCCGATACGGCCTCATAGAGCGTGTGAACAACCTGTATGAGTGTNCACACTACACGACACACACACACACACACACACACACACACACACACACACACACACACAAACACACACACACACACACATCGGTAAGTTAACTTTTAACCGATTTCCGTACTTTTCTGCACTATGTTACATTCCCTTCCCGCAGGCACGGCGGTGTATAGAGTGATGGTATTGTGGCGACTCCATCGCTGGTTTAGCTCTATGTGCGCATGCGCGTGTGTGGGAGCCACACATACACATAGTTGCAGCCTGCACTCACGGGAGCTACAGGTGCGTAAGTTAATTACTATATTAATTAATTAATTAATTACTGGTTCTTACCTTCTAGATTAGCGTAAGGCACCGCGTAAATCGGCCGCTCGCCGTCGCTGGCGCTGCCGTCGCCTGCCGCGTCGAGCAGCTGTAGACTGGCGCGCACGCTCTGTAGACTGCCGCGCACGCTCTCTCCGTCACCCGCCGCCTCCTGCTCACTGCCGCCCCCGCTGTCCGGATCCGAATCCTGATAGATCGGATTGTACTTGAGTCCGAGTTCTAGTAGATCTTCCGGATCGTTACGGTAAGCGTCCGAGGAGTCGTCGTGTGGGTGCGCCGGTGGCGCCGCGGCGTGACTGGGTAGGTGCTTGAGCACGCTGCTTCTAACACTGCGAAGCACATCCTGGAATTGCAGCGAAGCGGCGATTGTGAGCGCGAGATATGAATTCTATGCTTTATGTCGGTTGTGACCGAGAGTGGAAACCATTGATTAGCACGCTTACTACCCTCCTAGCGGGTGTACGTGTGTGCGTGTGTACGCGTGTGTGTGGGTGTGTGTGTACGCGCGTGTGTGTGGGTGTGTGGGTGTGTGTGTGTGTACGTGCGTGTGTGTGTGTGTGTGCGTGTATGTGTGTGTGCGTGCGTGTGTGTGTGTGCGTGTGTGTGTGCGCGTGTGTGTGTGTGTGCGCGCGCGCGCGCGCGTGTGTGTGTGTGTGTATGCGTGCGTGCGTGGGTGCATGTGAGTGTGTATGTATTTGCGTGCTTGGATGCGTGCATGCGTGTACAATCTATGCAACCAAATGCCTTCTATTGTCGCATACACAAGATACGAGATACTGTACAGAGCTGTGAGCAGGCGGGTCGAGCCTGTGTAGGCGTACGTAGATGTAGTTTGTCAGTTCCCACTGTTCTCATCTCACGTTCTCTCCCTCCACCCTCTCTCTCTCTCTCTCTCTCTCTCTCT
>NW_014582122.1:3294-4077 GCF_000485595.1 Priapulus caudatus
ACCACCACACACACACACACACACACACACACACACACACACACACACACACACACACACACACACACACACACACACACACACACACACACACACACACACACGCGGGCGCCCTTATTTTTCATTAGTTGTCACCTCACGCTCTCTCTACTGCATCAAACACAATAGACACTTAACAGGCGTGAGTCTTTACATGAATATTTACTACATCATTATTAACCTAATCATAGATAATATTATTTATTTACAAAACTAATTTATGCAATCTATATAATATATCATCTATTAATATGCAATTAGCATTCGACATGAATATGTACCGTGTATGTATAGTGTGGACACACAGGGTACTGTCATTCGACGTGCATCGACATTGAATCACATTACTCCGTAAAAATGTAAACAAATGACAACATAAATTGATGACGCGTGGTTACGTAATCACGAATGTCGGAGTATGTATAGCGTCGGTTGTGTCATGCACGTACCTGTCACCGATAGCTGTCGTTGTCGTCAATGCGTGCACGCGAATCAGAGACGCGTACGCCCGGTGCATGAACGCGGGCAAGGTACGTGACGAAATATGACAAGATGGCCACATAGCAGGAACATCGGTGGATTGGGGGAGAGAGGCGGAGAAGGGGAGAGAGAGGCGGCGAAGGGAAGAGAGGGGCGGGGGAAGGAGGGAGAGAGGCGGGGAGGGAAGAGGCGGGGAAGGGGCGGGGAGGGAGAGAGAGGCGGGGAAGGGAGAGAGAGGTGGGAAGGGAGAGAGAGAGGCGGGAA
>NW_014582122.1:8295-10185 GCF_000485595.1 Priapulus caudatus
ACACACACACACACGCACGCACGCACACACACACACACGCACGCACGCACGCACGCACGCACACACACACACACGCACGCGCAACTAGTAAGGAACCATGACAGCAAACGGGCCGTGCATTGTGAGACAGGGAGTCCGTCCATGAGATCAAACAGAGCTCATAAAAAACAAAAATATGGTTATATATAATATATATAATATATATATTCTCAGAGGCTATATTCTCCTAGTAGGGATTTTGTTATAGTTGATATATGATATGATATGATATATATATATTCTGTTTTATCTCATTTGTGCAGTGTGGTTTACAATCGCTGTCTTACTATGCACGCTGCTTCCATCGCTCTTTAACTAGCTTGTGTGTACAGTGCGTACAGAGTGATAGGTTATTGATACATAGAGAACCCGGAAGTCTGCTTCTATATAAGGACTTCAATAGTAATAATAATATACACATAAATAAATAAATACATACATACACACATAAATTTATTTATTTATTTATATATGCTCGCCTACCTTCATTGTCCGGCCATATGTCTGGGTGGCCACCTCCTCATCATCAACGGCGCCATCGCTACGTGACCAACTGTTGTCAGCGCCATCGCCAACGTCGCTACCGTCCGCGCTGTCGCTGCGAGCTCCTGTCGTGGCTGGGAGCGACGCTTCCGCGTCTGATTCCGGACCGGAAACTGGATCCCGGAGCGCGACTTCCGTGAGGGTGACCTTGCTGACCGGAAGTAGATCCGTGAGTGGGGTTTCCGTCTGTGCAGCCACGGGTTGTGTGTGTGTGTGTGTGTGTGTGTGTGTGTGTGTGTGTGCGTGTGTGTGTGTGTGTGTGTGTGTGTGTGTGTGTGTGTGTGTGTGTGTGTGTGTGTGTGTGTGTGTGTGTGTGTGTGTGTGTGTGTGNTGTGTGTGTGTGTTTATGACAGAGAGGGAGAGAGTGTGTGTGAGAGAAAGTGTAGACGTGTAATTGTGTAAGTGTGCTGGTGTAGGTGTGTAAGTGTGCTGGTGTAGGTGTGTAAGTGTGCTGGTGTAGGTGTGTAAGTGTGCTGGTGTAGGTGTGTAAGTGTGCTGGTGTAGGTGTGAGTGTGTCGGAGTGAAAGTGTGGTGAGTCTAGGTGTGTACGTGTGAGTGCAGGAGTTAGTAGGTGCGTGACAGTGTAGGCGTGTATTTGTGGGCGTGTAGGTGTAGCTGCGTGTAGGTGTGTAAGCGTGTGGGTGTAGGAGTGAGAGTGTAACAGTGTGGTGTGTAAGTGTAGGAGTCAGAGTGTAACAGTGTGTTGTGTAAGTGTAAGAGTTAGAGTGTAACAGTGTGCTGTGTAAGTGTAGGCGCGTGTAGGTGTAACAGTGTGGTGTGTAGGTGTAGGCGCGTGTAGGTGTAACAGTGTGGTGTGTAGGTGTAGTTGCGTGTAGGTGTATAGCTGTGTGGTGTGTAGGTGTAGGCGCGTGTAGGTGTATAGATGTGAGGTGTGTAGGTGGTGGCTCTAGCTGTGAGGTGTGTATGTGTGTCGCTCAGCCCGCGCTCACCTCTCCGTTGATCGTCTGCTTCGCTTGTCGTCTGCTGATGTTTCCGCGTCGGCGCCGCGCTGCCGCACGAACAATAGCAATGCGACGGAGCGTGGTCGCGGTGACAGATATGTAGGTTAGCGCTCCCCGTGTCGCCTCCCCCGTGTCGCTTATAGCCCCGCAGCCTCCACCCGCCGCCTCCACCCGCCGTCCCCCGCCGCCTCCCCCAGCCCCCAGCCCCGCCGCCCCCGCCGTCTCCCCCCTGTCACGTCCCCCCGCCGCCTCCCCCCGCCGCCTCCCCCCGGCCGCCTCCTCCCGCCGCCCCCCGCCGCCTCCCCCTGTCACGTCCCCCCGCCGTCTCCCCCTGTCACGTCCCCCC
>NW_014582123.1:0-319 GCF_000485595.1 Priapulus caudatus
ATATATATATATATATATATATATATATATATATATATCCATATATACACATATACACACACAAACACATGCACACGCACGCACGCACGCACGCACGCACGCACACACACACACACACACACCTACATACATGTATATATACCAGAAGTATAATAAGAATAATGCCATCGGAGCCGTAGTCAGCACCGCTACCATCCTCCAGCTCTTTGTAGCCCATGCGATGAGAGGCAATATCATTAAACCAACTCCAAAGAAAATTCTTATGATCGTTGAGACAGCGGAATGATATTCTGGTAATACTAGTTCTAAAATTATTTAA
>NW_014582123.1:1606-2190 GCF_000485595.1 Priapulus caudatus
ATTGGCACCCAATGTATTTAAACCACTCAATGACATGTAAGGTAAGCGTACACATATGCGTATAAACACGTACACGAACGCGTACGCGCAAGCGCGGACACGCATATGGTTCGCCATTGTACTCAGAAATAATTATTTTTACCGCGGTATAAATAGTTTCACCGCGGTAAAATTATAGCCCTTTTTACCTTATCAGTGGACGTATTAGGCCTACACATAATTTAATTATGGTAAAAAGTAATTTTATCTGCTGTTAAATTATGTGTAACAAGCCCTCAGATTGGGTAAAAGGAATACAATTTTACGGCAGTAAAAATATTCTATCCGCGGTTAAATTACGTGTACACGCACACGTACACTCACGCGCATGCACACACGACCACATCCGCTCAAGTGAACACGCATGCGCACACGCACACTAGCGCACGAGAACCGGTACATCGATAAATGTTGCCCTACTAGATGAGTGGAATGATTAGGCATTATAGCAGTTGGTTAACAATATGACACTAATATGTAATGATAAGCCCGTGATAAACACAATTATCATGGTTACTCAACGATACTATTATATATGCTTACTA
>NW_014582123.1:6208-6796 GCF_000485595.1 Priapulus caudatus
TGTGTGTGTGTGTGTGTGTGTGTGTGTGCAGCGCGTTTTTGTGGGTGGGTGTGTGCGTGCGTGAGTCGTGTGTGTGTGTGTGTGTGTGTGTGTGTGTGCGTGCGTGCGTGCGTGTGTGTGTGTGTGTGTGTGTGCGTGTGTGCGTGTGTGTGTGTGTGTGCGTGCGTGCGTGTGTGTGTTTGTGTACTTGTAGCTGTAATTTTACACTGAATTGTAGAAGTATTGATAGATAATTATTTATTGATTCCTGTTACAGATCTTTAGGATAGCACATCTTGTCTACCTGTCACCGACCCATCCAAAGAATATGGTTCCGATGATTCCACCAACGCTGAACATAGTCATACTGAATGTTCCCATCCACGCCTTACCGCAAACCAGTTCCCACTGCAAGTAAAGAACTGACGCTAAGGAACCCATGGTTGTCACTCATCATCAGCGTTTAGTCTGATAAAAAAGGATGTCTGTCAATAGTTAACATTTTAGATTATTATCGCAATAACAGACTGCTAAACTACTTAATGGCCGGTAGGACTACCGTCGCTGAATTTTTTAATTATTACACAATTATCATGGTTACTCAACGAT
>NW_014582123.1:8322-8608 GCF_000485595.1 Priapulus caudatus
TTATATAATTAATTAGTTAATTAGTTAATTTTTTTTCCACTTAATTTATTAATTAATTAATAAAAAATTTCACATTGAGAGAATTCAGCTGACTTGGCGGAGGTCTGTGCTCTCCGAGTGCTCTAGTTTGGTTATGTTTCTCTACTTGGGATAAAGCCATTCGTCTAACGTGTGGTGGAGCAATGTCACAGAGCAGGTAGAGGTCAGCTACGTTGGTTGGTCTCACCCAGCTAACACATAACGTTTTCGCAACGTTTTTGAATGGTTATTTTATGGTTTGGTATGA
>NW_014582124.1:0-478 GCF_000485595.1 Priapulus caudatus
GTGCATGTAGGGGAAGGATATGATCATTGTGTGCGTGCATGCATGTAGTGGAGGGATATGATCATTGTGTGCGTGCATGCATGTATGGGAAGGATATGAGGACTGTGTGCGTGCATGCATGTAAGGGGAAGGATATGATCATTGTGTGCGTGCATGCATGTAGTGGAGGGATATGATCATTGTGTGCGTGCATGCATGTATGGGAAGGATATGAGGACTGTGTGCGTGCATGCATGTATGGGAAGGATATGATCATTGTGTGCGTGCATGCATGTAGGGGAAGGATATGATCATTGTGTGCGTGCATGCATGTAGGGGAAGGATATGAGGACTGTGTGCGTGCATGCATGTATGGGAAGGATATGATCATTGTGTGAGTGCATGCATGTAGGGGAAGATATGATCTTTGTGTGCGTGCGTGCATGTATGGGAAGGATATAAGCATTGTGTGCGTGCGTGCATGTATGGGAAGGATATA
>NW_014582124.1:1292-3125 GCF_000485595.1 Priapulus caudatus
TCTCTCCTCTCCTCGTCTCTCTCCTCTCTCTCTCTCTCTCTCTCTCTCTCTCTCTCTCTCTCTCTCTCTCTCTCTCTCTCACACTCACTCTCTACTCTCATCTCATCTCTTCTTCTTTCCTACCCCCTCTCCTTCTTCCCCCCTTCTCTCTCCCGCACACACCAACACACATTCGCCATCCATCCTTCCCCTCTTCCTCCCTCTCTCTCTTCATGTTGCTCTCCCATAATCCCAATTTCTGTCTCTGAATCACGGGGTTCTCTCTGTGTGGATCCTGCCACTGGCTCCACCTCTTCCTTCCCATCCGCCCCCCGTTTTGTTAATTAGGCGCAGCATAATCAGATCTAAATACAGCTTCCTAATTCTATGTCAATTTTATAATAAGGTAAAATCGTCAGCTTCAAATTATAAGACGCAATTCTTTTACCAAGAATCAAGCAAGTCAATTAAATCGGTTTACTTGAGCATTTTCCATAATCCAGCTCAGTAAATGCATTAAAGGAAACAGATTGCAAACGGGAGAATATTCTACCCACATTTGGGGCTTTAATATCTTCTGATTTAATATGCATGCAGGCTTACCCCGTTCTATGGAAATTTGAGATAAATTAATCGGCATTACACCGCATCAGCATCTACCTTCGTTAAACACGTACGTGCGAGTTGCCACAATGCTTGGTTATTATGTGTACGAAAAAGCTTGCAGACATCCTTTCACCCAGCTAAACCCCATCAGCTGTCGGTCTTTCTAAAAATTGGAAGCGATGGTGAATCCTGCACAAATTGTCCTTGGCGTGTACGACAATGCAACACCGTGTGCTTTGTACAACACTGCAACACGATGTGGCGTGTACGACAATGCAACACTGTGCGTTTTGTACATCCGTGCAACACGATGTGGCGTGTACGACAATACAACACCGTGTGCTTTGTACAACAGTGCAACACGATGTGGCGTGTACGACAATGCAACGCCGTGTGTTTTGTACAACACTGCAACAATCCTGCGAAGCGAACTTGTGAAATCTGGCCATCAGTGAAAGCCGTAGCCGTATATTATGCATAAAAAATTAATGAGTGACACGTTTGAAGGAAATTTAGTATTCTGTATCCATCAACTTTGCAGGAAAGCTTTTAATGGCGAGTTTGTTACCAGTGCTGAGGCTGGCTAGCTAGCTAGCTGGCTGGCTGGCTGGTTGGCTGAGCGGTGATCAATGTGCGTGCTAAGCTTTGAAGGCACGAGCCCCCCCACCTCGAGCAAAAACATCCATTCACATTTTATTTGTGTAATGAATCGATTTATTGTAGCTGTTTATTTAGAATAAAATTTGCATGATAGAGAAATATAATCGTGTTGCAGTGTTGTACGATGCAACACCGTGCGCTTTGTATAACACTGCAACACGATGTGGTGTGCACAACACTGCAACGCCGTGCGCTTTGTACAACACTGCAACACGATTTGGCGTGTACGACAATGCAACACCGTGTGCTTTCAACACGATGTGGCATGTACGACAATGCAACACCGTGCGCTTTGTACAACACTGCAACACGATGTGGCATGTACGACCAGTGTTGTACAAAGCGCACGGTGTTGCATTGTCGTAAATGACACATCGTGTTGCAGTGTTGTACAAAGCGCACGACGTTGCATTGTTGTACACACCACATCGTGTTGCAGTGTTATAAAAAGCGCACGGTGTTGCATTGTCGTACATGCCACATCGTGTTGCAGTGTTGTACAAAGCGCACGGTGTTGCATTGTCGTACATGCCACATCGTGTTGCAGTGTTGTACAAAGCGCACGGCGTTGCATTGTTGTACACACCA
>NW_014582124.1:3370-3966 GCF_000485595.1 Priapulus caudatus
GCGATATCTCCTACATACATGCATGCACGCACACAGTGCTTTATTATTATATCCCCCCCCCCACCATACACAAACACGCACACAGTGCGATATCTCCTACATACATGCATGCACGCACACAGTGCTTATATCCCTCCACTACATGCATACACGCACACAGTCCTCATATCCTTCCCATACATGCATGCACGCACACAATGATCATATCCTTCCCCTACATGCATGCACGCACACAATGATCATATCCCTCCACCACATGCATGCACGAACACAGTCCTCATATCCTTCCTCTACATGCATGCACGCACACAATGATCATATCCTTCCCCTACATGCATGCACGCACACAATGATCATATCCCTCCACCACATGCATGCACGCACACAGTGCTTATATCCTTCCCATACATGCACGCACGCACACAAAGATCATATCCTTCCCCTACATGCAAGCACGCACACAATGATCATATCCTTCCCATACATGCATGCACGCACACAGTCCTCATATCCTTCCCATACATGCACGCACGCACACAAAGATCATATCCTTCCCCTACATGCAAGCACGCACACAATGATCATATCCTTCCCAT
>NW_014582124.1:8033-8601 GCF_000485595.1 Priapulus caudatus
TGTCGTACATGCCACATCGTGTTGCAGTGTTGTACAAAGCGCACGGTGTTGCATTGTCGTACATGCCACATCGTGTTGCAGTGTTGTACAAAGCGCACGGCGTTGCATTGTTGTACACACCACATCGTGTTGCAGTGTTATACAAAGCACACGGCGTTGCATTGTCGTACACGCCACATCGTGTTGCAGTGTTGTACAAAGCACACGGTGTTGCATTGTCGTACACGCCACATCGTGTTGCAGTGTTGTACAAAGTTGACAGTCTTGCAGTGTTGTACAAAGTGCACCGTATTGCACGGTCGTACACACGACACAGTGTTGCGATCACGCCACATGTATGCATGCACGCAGCGTCGAGACTGGCCAGTATGCATACATGCATGCATGCACAAAGATCTGATGTTCCCTCTATGCGCAACTGTCTACTGATATCCCCCCACCATACACAAACACGCACACAGTGCGATATCTCCTACATACATGCATGCACGCACACAGTGCGATATCCCCTACATACATGCATGCACGCACACAGTGCGATATCTCCTACATACATGCATGCACGCAC
>NW_014582125.1:0-8600 GCF_000485595.1 Priapulus caudatus
CACATCACATTTACACCAGCACCGCCCCCACACACCCACACTCACACACACACACAGACACGATCGACGTATGCATCGCTCAACCACACAAGCCCACTCCACACCAGCACACACCACACACACAGAGTCACACCACACACACATAACACACACGGGAGCACGACTCGCACACCCCATTTGCTCCCAGCCCCACACGCCCGACACACACACAGACACGACCAGCAATCGGGTCCGCCCCGACGCGGCCCGCCGGACCACACCTGCCACACACACACACGTGTGTGTGTGTGTGTGTACGCGCGCGCGTATAGTGTTTGTGGGTGTGCACGGGTGTGTGTGCGTGGATTTTAGTTCGGGAAGGGCGATAATCGGCCTTGCGAGAAGGCCCGTCGACGCTTTGTCAAGCGTTATTAACTGTCTGTTTTAACATTAGAAGTTTTATACTTTTTCATGTTACTTCTTGATATTGCTATCATGTTTTGATGATGACTGGATAATTGCTAGATGCCGTGTTTTCATGGGCGCAAATGGCTAGTTATATAATAATAGTATTAATTATAATAATAAATGTAATTATATTATAATAGTAATAATCTGTACGTGATGATTTCTACTTTAAGTAATAGTATTATGTACTATTAGTCTATTACGTATATGTAATGTTGGTAGTTTTGATTTCTTTTGACATGACGCGTTTCGTCTATGTTAACCGTTACCGATGAAAAATACAGTTTTTATATTATATATATTATGTTATATTATATTTGTATATTATATGTTATTTAACACGCGCACCTGTTCTTACATGTCTCAGGTGGTGTTGGGAATTAAGTTGAACGTGAGATTACGTTTTTTGGGAGGGCGTTCGGCATATTTGGGAAATTCGCCCCCCCCCACACGCACACTCGCGCTCACACACACGAGAGCGCGCGCGCACACGCGCGCACACACACACGCACACCGTAGTCCCACCCCAAATTACCCTGAGACGGTTTACAGGGTCTATCTTTGAAGATCGGTATACCTGTAGTTTACCAAGAAAATAACCTAGAGCAGTGCTTCTTAAACTGGTGAACGGGTTCATGCCAAGAGTGAATAAATTATGGAATAGTCAGCAGCTAGTGGGATCATAAATTCATAAATGGCAACACTGGAGGATCGCCATAGGCAACTATTGAACTGTAACTTTACTTCGAGTTGCCAATTTAGCTACTTTTCTGATAGAACTAGATTTCTATATATATTTACTGTACTTGTATCAACTTATCAAGCAGCACGAATTCTAGCCATATTGGAGATTTGAGCCCCGTTTCTAGCAATCTAAATTAGATTGTGCAAGGGAGAGTAAGACGAAAATTACCGAAAACATGAGGAAATCTAGTCGGCCGGTGTGAATGCAAATTTTGTAGCTTTAAATTATTTTTGTTTAATTCTAAGCCTATTTTATTTGAATTTAAGCAACGATTAAAAACACTGTCTGATTGCTGGAATTTATCACGCTTAAAATATATTTTAAGCGTGATTAAAATCCACTGTTCTGATTGGCTGGAATTTAATCGCGCTTAAAATACATTTTAAGCGTGATTAAAAACCACTGTTCTGATTGGCTGGAATTTAATGCACGCTTAAAATACCATTTTAGCGTGATTAAAACCCACTGTTCTGATTGGCTGCGAATTTAATCGCGCTTAAAATCACTTTTAAGCGTGACTTAAAAACCCACTCGGTTCTGATTGCTCTGGAATTTAATCCGTGCTTAAAATACATTTTAAGCGTGATTAAAATACATTTTAAGCGCGATTAAAATAGGTAGGTTTTGGCGGTAATGGCCTTCCTTATTCCATAGGTGTGCGTGTTTACGTGCATGCGTGTGTAATTATTCATGGTTCAGAGATGAGTAAGACTAGATTGATATAAATTTTCTTACCCTAGTTAAAATTGCGAGTTTTCATCCTATTTTCTATTAATCAACGTTTACATTTTTGCTTGCATCTATGCGAGCAGACAATAGTTAACTATCTGTGTGGCAGCTAGCAGTTAACTCTCTCTCACTCTCTGTCGCTTGCGTATCGTAGATACAGAAGGCACGTACGAAACATAGAGACTCTGCGAACGGAAGTAGAAGTGTTGGAGGGCACCATCTAGTGGACCTCGATTCTCCCGTCGTATTTTGCCCACAACGACCTAGCCTTAAACAATTGTATACAACAAGACTGAAGGTACGTGAGAGGTTCTAGGTAATGTGGTAGCCATAATATATATTATATATAATATATATATAATATAATATATATATATATATATATAGGATATCCTATTGCCTATACACTACAAACCACAATGCTTGGCAACCAACTGCCACAATGTCGACAACGCGGCATGGAAAATGCGTACATACCTGATGAGCTTGGCCGACGTAGCAACAGTATCCAGGAGTCAATTAAAATGACGTTACACGGAAACAAAATATTCCGTAGTCTGGATATGAAGCTCGCTGTTTCAGCACTTGCATGCTTGCCCACGATCAAACAAGATATAGTCTACAAATCACAGTCATTGCAACAAATTCCGCAGCAAAAAAATATTTTGACGTTTCGTGGCATAGGGAGGCGTGGTTGAGTTGGGAGTGTGGTCATTTGCTGACAGTTAAATAATGTATTGTGCTTTTGTTTTCAGACATGGTAAACGTTCATAGATTACGAGTATGGCGACTTCAACTACCAAGCGTTTGATATCGGTTTGCACTTTGCAGAATATGTTGGTATTTATCAAAAGTGTATAACTTAAAGCCGGGCGCACACGGTGAGATTCGTGCTGAGCACGGAGCGTGAGTTTCATGCTCAGCACGAATCTCACCGTGTGCGCGGTCGATTATGTGAGTTTTCGGTCTCGCGAGGCGGTGAGGAAAATATCTGTCGTGTTGATAATTTTGGCCTCGCGAGGCTGAAAACTCAAGGTATGTGAGAATCCTGCTTACACTCACTCAGTGGCGGAGCGAAACTCACGATCTGTGCTTAGGGCTTAACAGCAACATCTACTATACATAGAGAGTATATATATAACAACTATATATAACATGGCATTGTATACATTGTATGTTGTACAGATACATTGTATGTATTGTAATTTGTATGTAGTAATACTAGTATACATTGTACAGATAAGTTGCTTGTATACATTGTATGGATACATTTTGTAGATTCGTTCATATTTTGTCTCTGGAACTCTTGCTACTATGTGAACATATCTCTACATGTATATTTATGCTACTATCCCAGTCCGTCCTAGTTTTTAAAAAACAAACAGTTATAAAAGCCTAATAAATCCAAAATAAACCCTGAAATGTAGCCATCCATCAACCTCCCATCCGCACGTCCGCACCACCGGCACACTATGCACGTTGGGTTGGGGCTAGGTTACAGTTGCTACGCACGTTTGATGGTTGCTGCACCCCTCCCTCATCATTACCCAGCCAAGTCGCGAAACCTTGCATCCTCCCGGACATCTCATCGGTCTGCAGACTCTGTTTCACGTTCCCCTCACACCCACCGCTGTCTTTCTCGCAGGGGTCGATGCGATAGATTATAGCAGGTATCCCGATAGAACGTTCCAGGAGAAGTGGCTTAGGGTGTATCTGCGGTCGTGGTACAGTGAGATGGGGAAGAACCCTGACTCGATCACGGATCAACACGTCGCTGATCTGTACGAGAAAGTGAACAAATTTGCGATGGTGAGTGCATGATACACGACCCATGGCTCGCATGTGTGCATGCTCGCGTAATAATAAGGATAATATACAGGGTAGGTGTAGAGGTAGAGAGAAAGGGAGAGGGAGGAGAGAGAGAGAGAGGCGAGAGAGAGAGAGAGAGAGAGAGAGAGAGAGAGAGAGAGAGCGGGTCGAGAAGGAGAGAGAGAGAGAGGAGAGAGAGAGAGAGAGAGAGAGAGAGAGAGGAGAGAGAGAAAGCAAGGCAGGCTCGCTCGTGATGAAGAGTGGGTTTTGAAAAAGTTTTCAAGAGTCGTGTTACATTTAGACTATACGTCTGTTCTTACACACTGCTTCTCATCTGTTTTTTACAGGGCGGGCTCACATATACGCGGCACTGTGGGCCTTCATCCAGGCATATCATTCCAAGATAGACTTTGACTATTTGGAGTAAGTATCAACACAAGAGTATTGGAGTACTACTGATGTCTCTTGTTTGCACGCCTTTCGCGGTCATGCATATACTCCGAGGTGCATGTGTGGGCGGAGTTCTGAGCAGTTGGAGCTATAATAATGTAATGGGTGCTATTGAGACGTCTGTGAATGTACGTTCTTCATTATGCAATGCTTAGTAGAATGTGTTCATCCGTGTATACCACTTATATACCCACTGTTTGTTCCTATGTGTGTATGTGTGTTTATGCATGCAGGCATGCGTGCGTGCCCGAATATAGTAAGTATGTACACTAATATCTGTATATATGTGGTGAACAACAGTAGACGGCGTCCATAGGCAGCAGGCCTGAATAAGCATCGAACAGAAGATTCAAGATTCAAGATTCAAGATTCAAGATTCAAGAAATTTATTTGTGCATAAGACGCATAAGTACAAGTTATATAGGCCTACAATCACACATTGATTATAAATCCGTGAACAAAAAAACAAATACAATCATTACTAAATGGAGCACGGGAACGGCGAAAAACTCGCAGGTCAGAAATTAATTAAAAATACTCACACTGTTACTGCGCTTACACAACATACACTTTATCCATGTTAAATAACTACAGATTCATGCTCTATGCGCCACTCGAACTTTTGGCCAGCTCTATGATGCGAATTTCTGGCAAAGTTGTCTGAACACATTTCAACACAAACATGACCAACCGGTTGCTGTGGCTACGCCAGCTTGACGGAATGTCACCGAATACACAACAAGACCAATTTTTACTTCTAATGCCTTCTAGACGTCCACGAGGCATCTAACTTGCGTGCATAATGCAAATTATTGCACTCTAGTGCGCCGAATTTTGGCGAAAAATATAGCCAAAAAAGGCGAAAAAGTGCAACGTGAACAATTTGGCGGAGGCCTTACTGTTGTATACCTCCTATATGCCCACTTTGTATATTTATCAAGAGTACATAATAGAGATATGTTCATTTCTCTATTATGTACTCTTGATATTTATGTATGCTCAATTAAATGTGTGTGTGTGTGTGTGTGTGCGTGCATGCATGCATGCGTGCGTGCGTGTGTTATACTGTGTGTGTGTGTGCGCGCGTGCATGCGTGTGTGTGTGTGCGTAGCTGCGTGCGTGCGTGCATGTGCGTGCGCTGTGCGTGTGCGTGTGGTGTGCCGAGCGCATGCGATGTGTGTGTGTGTGTGTGGGCGCGCGCGCGTGCGTGTGGGTATACATCTACGTATGTCCATTCATATATGTACGTATTTTCCCACTAATGTACATGTTATACGTTGTTATATCTCTCAGTTACGGCATCATCCGATTAACGGAGTACTTCCGCATGAAGGCGAAATATTTGCATTGAAGATGCGCTCGCCGGTGCACGACAACCTCACTCCAAGCGACAACGGCTTGTGTCCCGCCACTCTTCGGAGCGTGCACCTGCGCCATGAAAACGCACGCACACGCTCTCACGCACGCACACTCGGTCAGGGAACCGAGGGTGGGTGGCAGGACGGGGTGGCGTCAGGTGATCAGCCGTGATTGAATTTTGACATTTTTGCTCTAGGCCCCTTCCAGCTCTCTCTGCGCTCTCGCTCTCTCTCTCTCTCTCTCTTCTCTCCTCTCTCTCTCGCTTGTTTCTCTCTCTCTCTCTCGCCTCCCTCTCTCTCTCTCTCTTTTTTTTTCTCTTTCTCTTCTCTGCTCTTTCTCTCTCTCTCTCTCTCTCTCTCTCGTCTCTCTCTCTCTCATTCTCTTCCTCACTGCCCTCTCGTCTCTCTCTTCTCTCTCTCTTCTCTCTCTCTCTCTCTTCTCTCTCTCTCTCTCTGCTCTTCTCCTCTGCTCGCTCGTTCTATGCTTCCCTCTACCTCTCTCTTAATTTATCGTAATATATTTATGTTATATATATATATAGCACCAGTCATACCAGATGAAATATAAACGTCAATGTCAGTTCATATTGTTGAAATTACGTACAGAGTAGAGAAGTATAAACTCTCGAGTTATTTATTATGTTGATGGTCGCTCTAGTGTCGACCAGGCATATTAGTGCTGCCTATGTGTGCCCTGCATATCGGCTAAAAGAAATAATATATTGTTAAAACAATTTTGTATATGCGACAATATTATATTATTAGCTAATAAAATAATAAATTTTAGGAAATCTCCGTCTGCCCAAATTCCATTATTATATTGTTAAATTATTTTTTTATGTAATAATATAAGCACACGTATGCGTATATTCAGCAGCAGTTTGTCATAAGACATATCAATCCAATTCTCACAAGGCGCGCAGTTTCAGCGGAAATTTATTATATAACTAATGTTATTTATATATATAGGGGCCGTATATAAATATATATATAAACAAAGCTTTCGAAGCGTACCTTGCTTCGTCAGGATTGAAACTGACATTGATGGAACCATTAAATATAAAACGAAATTACAATGCGTTACATGTGTGTACATTAATATAATCAGGAGTTAATATAAAATTGTTACACGGCCATGCATATAGCTTTGTTGCAAAATCTCCAGAGATGACGACCCATGTTCGTGTCATGACTGTGTCTGAACTGTCAAGCCGTCACCTGCTAGGAATTTACTGTCACCAATCTTGCCCATCACTGGTACTAGACTACATGCAAGTAACCTGCCCCACATACCAGAAAAAGACGTATTTAAAGAATTTCCTAAACCAAACAATAATACCCAACCTTTCAGGACCCGTAGGCTAATTTACAGGGCTCCCCTCGTCTGAGATATCAACACTCCACTACTCTCCAGAACCTGTGTAAGAACCCTAGTCATGGAGCATGTGGTGTCAGGGGACAGGTAGAGAGGAAACACAAACACCATTTGGAAGCTAAACTGGTATTTGGCCAACCAACCTGCACACTCACAACCTACTTAATTGTGCACGAAGGGTCGTTGTCGTATCAGGTACTACATATATGTACCCGAGGTAGTTTTAGGTATTAGTATTATGTTTATATTTTTATGTGAGGTATGTTTAGGGTTAGGGTTAGGGTTAGGGTTAGAGTACACTTCTGTAGTACAAGTCTGGTACACTTTGTCTATACATATATGTACCTCGGTTACATATATGTAGTACCTAATACGACAACGACCCCTTCAGCCTTACTTGTCATTCATGGCAGTGTCTGCAAATCCCTCAGGCACCAAAGTCAGCCACTTATGTAGCACTCTGAACAGACAAGGCTTTACCAGCTCCCCTGCGGACGGCTTTATCCCGTGCATTTTCCCCAACATCTTCGCAGTCAACCTGAAACAGTCAGCACAACATAGCAAGTGGCTTGGTGTTTGTTCCTCCACACAATGACACTGACTCACAACAATAAACACACAACAATACACAGACAAGCAACCAACACAACCGAAAGTTTGTTGTTACTGATCCACAACTGACTCATTGACTCCTAGAGCATCACAGCAGCAGTTAGGTCAACAATGTGACAACAATAGGACAATAATCACACCCACAAACTGTTGTAACAATTACATCAATTACAATAATGACAACAATGATTACAACAATAGTGCACAACAATAAATCCCGTTCTAAACCACCGCACAGAAGTCTCTGTCACTCTAGTACAGTATCCCTACACACACCAGACCATTACTCATTACCTGTAAATTACCTGCATGGTTACCTATTACCTCGTTACCTGTTACCCATTGATCACCTTGTTACCTGTTACATATCACAGGTAACCTGTCACGGTGTCACCTATAACAGGTTACCTGTCGCCTCACTCACCTGTAGATGGGGTCGGTAACTATGTCGTCGACCGAAGGACACGTGCCGACCGCATAGCCGTAGCAGAGTCCGTTGTTGAAGCGTGCGTATAGAGGAGGGCAGCGGCCGGCGGCGTGAAGGCGCGTGAGGTTTCGCATCTCTGCATCGCGATCGATCAGTAGGTCGGTGTTCTCACCGTAGATACGCAGCAGCAACATGCCTTCAACGCCGTCGCCGCCGACGCCGTCGTCATAGACGCCAACGATCTTGTTAGTGAATNGATGGTATACAGCAAGGAGCATTCTCTATCGTTGGAAGGCTCGAACCTTTTTGGAAGGATCTGAAAATGAAGGTTAAGTGGATATGCCGCGTGTTCAACGCTCGTGTTTCAGCATTTCACTGCTATTCTGTAGAGTAAATTAATGTGGTGTCATCGATAGCAAACTAGGCCGATATTCACTATATTACCCGGTACAAACAAACAACGCTGTGGCTATAGTATATATGCCCGGTAGCTCCAAGAAACGGTATTGCTAGGGTTAGAATACCGTATAGACAAACCGTCGCACAGCCTGGTCAGGCTAATATGCCCGGCAGCCGGGCTCGGTCTTCGATTTCCTAAATGCCCGGCTGTTCCTAACCCTAACCCTAACCCTTGTTTACTTGGGATAA
>NW_014582125.1:10906-12297 GCF_000485595.1 Priapulus caudatus
CGATACGATCATTAAGTTCGTACTACGCTCGAGTTACGTGGGTACTACGCCTTCCACGTCTCTAATACGCCCGCACTGCACTGTCTTTCCGCCACACTCGCACCACGATTGTTTTGAACATGCTCAAGGTTTGGCCACGCTCTCCACGCTCATGCTGACTGCACCGCGCTCGATCGCGATCGCAGTACGTCCATATACGTTCATATACTGCGTTCTACACGTTTCCACCACGCTCTTAGAGCGTAGTACGAGCGTAGTGAGATCGGGGCCATGGTGTGAATGGGGTATAATACAAAACAATCGTATATACCAAACAAAACATTTGGAGGTCTATGACAGTGTGTCTTATAAAAATCTGTTTAAACAATTAAATTACCTCAGACACTTTATCATGATATTACATTTGATGAGTATTGCAGAAACTAGAACTAGAAAATCAATACTATGACAACGGCTTGATCATTTTTGGATTAGTTTGTGTCTTGGTAAATTTAGACATATAGTTAGGGCTTATGCAAGGATTGGTCTGAAGATACGACTCACCAATGCTTCAAATTTTGATGCCTTTTGCAAAACCTTACATTAAAATTTTGAGGTGATATTTATTGTGAAAGATGATTTGTTTGTGTTTGTTTCTTTGTAATTTTGATCTGGTCAGGGTTGGGTCACTGGGGGAAGGGGGGGGGGTGGCACTGTGTTTGTGAATCACAACCACGGCGCAGCGCCTCGTCGTTGGCTTGTTGCTTTGAGGATTGAGCTATCAGTATAAGGGAGTATATACCCAAAAAATAATTTACCACTACAACACTGACACATGCACACACACACGTACACCCACACTCATAAACATACGTGTGTGCGTGCACACACACACACACATGTGCGTGTGTGTGTGTATGTACATTAACATAATCAGGAGTTAATATAAAATTGTTACACGGCCATGCATATATATATAGCTTTGCTGCAAAATCTCCAGAGATGACGACCCATGTTCGTGTCATGACCGTGTCTGGACTGTCAAGCCGTCACCTGCTAGGAATTTACTGTCACCAATCTTGCCCATCACTGGTACTATAGACTACAAACAAGTAACCTGCCCCACATACCAAAAAGATACATACTGTATTTCAAGAATTTCCTAAACCAAACAACAAGAGCCGCAGAGCGTCTGGGCTCATCTGGGGTCTGTTGCTACGGTTATGAACGTACAATTTCAGTCGTGCGTAGTGCCACATTTGTTAGGCGCAGATATGCAGATACGCAGTTGCGTACACATCATTGTTAGGACACGCTCACTATCTCCCCCCCCCATGCGATTTTGGTTTATTTTATTAAATAATCTTTCCTTTTCCCTTCAATTTTGTGTAATAGTTTCACGGCTATTTTTT
>NW_014582125.1:13376-14590 GCF_000485595.1 Priapulus caudatus
GACGGACGGACGGACGGAAGGACGCACGGACGGACGCACGGACGGACGCTCGGACGCTCGGACGGACGGACGGACGGACGGACGGACGATCATGCGATTCTACAAGCTGCATCTGACTATGTCAGATGAGCTAATAATACCCAATGTTTCAGGACCCGTAGGCTATTTTACAGAGCTCCCCTCGTCTGATATATCAACACTCCACTACTCTCCAGAACCTGTGTAAGAACCCTATAGTCATGGAGCATTTGGTGTCAGCTAGCTAGAGGACAGACAGCAAAGAAACACAAACACCATTTGGAAGATAATCTGGTATTTAGCCAACCAACCAATCGTGCACAACCTGCACGCTCACAACCTACTTGTCATTCATGGCAGTGTCTGCAAATCCCTCAGGCACCAGAGACAGCCACTTATGTAGCACTCTGAACAGGCAAGGCTGTACCAGCTCCCCTGCCGGCGGCTTTATCCCGTGCATTTTTCCCATCATCTTCGCAGTCAACCTGAAACAGTCAGCACAACATAGCAAGTGGCTTGGTGTTTGTTCCTCCACACACTGACACTGACTCACAACAATACACACACAACAATACACACACAAGCAACCAACACATTTCGCAGGAACGTGCGCCAACCGACAGTTTGTTGTTACTGACTCACAACTGATTCATTGACTCCTAGAGCATCACAGCAGCAGTGAGAACAACAATGTGACAACAATAGGACAACAATCACACCCACAAACTGTTGTAACAATTACATCTATTACAATAATTACAACAATAGTGCACAACAATAAAGCCCGTTCTAAACCACTGCACAGAAGTCTCCTCACTCTGGTACAGTATCCCTACACACACCAGACCATTACTCATTACCTGTAAATTACCTGGTTACCTATTACCTCGTTACCTATTACCCATTGATTACCTTGTTACCTGTTACATATCACAGGTAACCTGTCACCCATAACAGGTTACCTGTCGCCTCACTCACCTGTAGATGGGGTTAGTGGTTATGTCGTCGACCGAGGTACACGTGCCAACTGCATAGCCGTAGCAGAGTCCGTTGTTGAAGCGTGCGTATAGAGGAGGGCAGCAGCCAGCGGCGTGAAGGCGCATGAGGTTTCGCATCTCTGCATCACGATCGATCAGTAGGTCGGTGTTCTCACCGTAGATACGCAGCAGCAACATGCCGTCAACGCCGTCGCCGCC
>NW_014582126.1:0-2380 GCF_000485595.1 Priapulus caudatus
CTCACACACACACACACATACGCACACACACGCGCGCGCACGCACGCACACACACACACACACGAGCGCGAACACACACGCACACACACACGCACACACACACGCACGCACGCACGCACACACACACGCGCGTGCACGCACGCACCCCCTCCCTACACACATGCACACACACACAAAGAGAGAGAGAGAGAGACTGCTGCTGCGCCGTCTGCAAAATTTCCGCACGCACGAGAAAAAAAACACGTGTTCGCAGCATCCGCGAGCATCCACCGAATCAGGAAGCCATCCAGGTGCGCGCGACATCGTCTGCGCGTTGCCATGGCGCCGAGAGCCGCGCAGAAATCCCGCCAGACGGCGCTCGAAATTAAATCGATCGTCGGCTCGGGTCGCTGCTGTACGTCGACGTTTTTTACGGAAAGCACGGGCGACAGCGGCGTGTTGCGTCATCGCAATCGGATCTGAGCGTAATTAACGATTTGCATTTTAAATTGCGGAATTTCGACCTGCCTTTCTCGCCATTGCAACGCAACTGACGCTAGCGCTCGCGATCTCGGCTGCGAATCATGAGTCGTCATGTGCACATTAGAGGAGAGGACCCGTTCTAACTCAACCCTCCGTCAATTAGCAGACGAGTGGCAGGTGCGCGTACGTGTGTGACATCAAGCTGAAAGACTCTTCTCTGTCTGTTCAACCTAAAATATTTTGTAATGATGTGTTTTTTCATCTCTTCTTTTCACCGATGATGCTGGTTTAAAATGTTTTGTAATGATGTGTTTTTTCATCTCTTGTTTTCACCGATGATGCTGGTTTAAAATGTTTTGTAATGATGTGTTTTTTCATCTCTTGTTTTCACCGATGATGCTGGTTTAAAATGGTTTGTAATGATGTGTTTATTCATCTGTTGTTTTCACCGATGATGCTGGTTTAAAATGGTTTGTAATGATGTGTTTATTCATCTGTTGTTTTGACCGATGATGCTGGTTTAAATGTTTTGTAATGATGTATTTTTTCATCTGTTGTTTTCACCGATGATGCCTTTTTCTCGTCTGCAGGTGCAGCCTGATGAGCACGTGATCGACCAAGGTGATGACGGGGACTACTTCTACGTCATCGAAAGGTGTGCAGTATCATTATAAATATTTTACGGATAGTTCGGGTTGATGAAATATTCGCAATAGATAATAGTTTTGGTAGTGTTATTATTGGTTGAACTGCTACTGCTACTAATACTACTAATAATGCGAATACTGCGAGAATAAATTCTTAAATCGCTTTAGGCGCTGCTGTACTAGCAGGTAGTGAAAGTGTACTGTTCTTGCAATAAATTAAAATAATCTAAATACTGTTACTCATAATCATATATCTACACGCTATATATCTAAACACCCACGCGCTAGAAAGTAATTCACGTGAATTAAAATTATCTCACTCTTGCAATAAATTAAAATAATCTAAATACTGTTACTCATAATCATATATCTGCACGCTACATATCTGAACGCCCATGCGCGACAAAGTAATTTACGTGAATTTCAAATTATTTTTGAGAAAATCCAGAAGATAAAACATTATTAAGAGATAATAATTACTACGGGGCGTGGTTTTTCTTCATGATCTTTCATTATCACTCCCGCAGCGGCACGTACGACATCTTTGTGAAGTTTGACGATGGAGAGAAGCTGGTGGGAGCGTACGATGGCAAGGGCAGCTTCGGCGAGCTAGCACTCATGTACAACATGCCACGCTCAGCCACCATCATCGCAACGTCCGACGGAACGCTGTGGGCCATGGTGCGCTTATACGTCGCGTAGTTCTCTCTTTGTCTCTCTCTCTCCTCTCTCCTCTCGTCTCTCTCTCTCATTTCCTTAGTTTCGGGCTCCCCCCGCTCTCATCTCTCTCTCGTCTCGCTTTCTCTCGCTCTCTCTCTCTCTCTCTCCTTCTCTCTTTCTCACTCTCCTCTCTCTCTCCCCTCGCTCTCTCTATCTCTTTCCCTCTCCCTCTCTCGCCCTCCCCATTTCTTTCTTTCTTCCTCCTCCTCTCTCTCTCTCCCTCTCTCGACCCCCTTTCTTCCTCTATTCCGTACTCCGTCCCTCCTCTCTCGCTCTTCTTCCTACTCTCTTCTGTCTCTTTTCACCATTTGCTCGCACTCTTTTCCTCTTTCTCTTTTCTCCTGTCCCTCTTTTCTCCTCTTTCTCCTGTCCCTCCCTTCTCCTCTTTCTCCTGTCTCCTTCTCCTCTCCTTCTCTTCTTCGCCCTCACATCTTCGTCTTCCCTCTTCCTCTCCTCTCTCTCTCTCTCTCTCTCACCCACCCTCTTTCTCCCTCTTTCTCACACCCGCCCTCTCTCTCTCTCTCACCCCCTCTCTCTCTCTCTCTCTCTCT
>NW_014582126.1:2601-6590 GCF_000485595.1 Priapulus caudatus
CTCTCTCTCTCTCTCTCTCTCTTTCTCAATCTTTCCGCTCTATGTCCCTCTCTCTCTATCTCTATGTTTACTTACATACCTGTCACACCATCGTTGCAGGAGCGTTCCGTCTTTAGGAGGATACTGATGAAATCTGCCTTCAAGAAACGGAAAATGTACGAGTCGCTCATAGAGGGCGTGCCCATGCTGCAGACACTCGAGGTAGGTGGCGTTCCAGTCGGTGCTCCACAGCACATGCGTCATCGCCCGGTGCTGCCGTCTATTGACACAGATAGACAGATGCCGCGTCTATAGATATTATCATATTATAATTTACAGAATCAGAATCAGAATCGATTAATCGATTATCAGTTTCTCTATATCGAGTTGTGATTGAAAATTGAAGATTGAAGATTGAAGATGTTGTAGACGGTTCTGTCTCTTTCTCGCATGCGCTCTCTCTTTCTTTCTCGCTCTGTCTCTCTCTCTCTCNTGGTATCATACCACTTCATTTAATGAAGCTGTGGAATGATGATAGATTTGTTGTTTCTTAATGCTTAATGACAGTGCTGGTTGTAGATGATTCATCAACCCGTGAAGTGATCACTGATTTTAGTAGTAAGTAAGTGAACCCACACCGCCTCAGCATTACTGCATATGTTGAGTGAACATTATGCTTATATTTGCACGAGGATGCGAGCAAGAGCGTTCAGCAGCGTTGTCATGAGCAGTGCGCAACATATGTGGCAACAATTGAACAACAATTGACACAGCTCCACAATATGCCGACCTCTCCGGTACGTGGAGATAAAGACGTTCGGTGTTTACGATTGCATCATGGTTTCTATGTAATTCTAGCAACATTAGTTCTAACCTCATCTCAATTATTTCTGTCTTCGATCACACGTGATTAGTTATTTTGATATGCTAGGTATATGCTGACTAAATAATGTTTGTGTATGCTTATGGTCCATCGTCAGGGCACGGACACACAGAAAGGTGGTACAGACTTTGCTCAAAGGTCAATGCTGAGTTGGAGTCATTGTCGTGGCGTAATAGCAACGCTAATATTAGAGGACAATCAGTGATGCATGGAGCAAAAGGTGGGAAGAATGACCAGGCAAATGCATGCTTTGCAGCCGATTGCTTCTGTTAAGGCGCTATTCATTTACTTATATTGTTAACGATATCCAGATTCCATCCTTGTTAGGTACAGAAGTGTATACTGAAGTGGTAGCACATTACAAAACCGTTATGATCCGATTTTAAATGTGCTGAGGAAAGCAAGATATGTTAATATTCTTATCACGTGCGCAGTTGATAATTGTAGTTGTTATGATTAACTATACAAATATTGCGCTTATTTATTTTATTTTTACAGTTTGATTAAACCATTAATGGATATTGATGTGTTATGAATTTAATAATTAATGGTAATATTACATTTTTATATTTTTTTACAGCTTTTGATGAAAACCATTAGTGATACTGTCCACGTTGCGCAAGGGTATATGCTTAGTGAGATTAAACATTTATTGGCGAATGAATCGAATTAAATCAGTGTTGTTATTATAGAGGAAGATATATCTCTTGCTCAGCCCAAAAATTTCATGAAAATTTCAGACCTATTATGTTATACACAATTTTGAATTTTTATGTAATGGTATTTTGGTATTTTCTAACTACCAGAAGGAGTGGAGGATCATATTTTTGCACATGTTTAAGCACAATATGGACACAAATAGCATCAGGATTTTTCTTTATTTACATGATTTAGCTGAGCAAACTCGAAAAAAACTGCTTAAAAATCAAGTTATGTGTAAAATTAGAAATTTAGCGAATAAGAGACATACTATAAGTAAGGCACTTAATAACATCACTGTGGCTTTTTTAACAATGTTACATTAAAACGAGTGTAAATTAAATTAATCGAGTTGGTACAGAGAAATATCTTATATACATCGGACTATGTCAGAATCGAAACAGAGATCAGCGTTTTTATAGTTTTTTCACAATGAGTGACGCTGTGTGCAGACACAGCGTATACGCTGTAAAGCTGACACGACTAGTATTTGGCGAATGGTGTGTCACAAGGGTGGCTCTAGTGTAAGGGCGTGATTAGAACGAGAACGAAAATCGCTAATTTCATGCGGGCACGTGGACAGTTCCTTAATGAACAGAACAGACGTACAAACAGGATATGCGTTCAATCGCACGTGTTTATTCTTTGCTATTCAAATTTGCATTCTAAACATTTAATGGGATAATATTCATTTATGTCGGTATATAGATCTATTGTAGGTATTGAAGCCGATTTTATTTGTGTGTGAATTTATAAGCATTATTTATTGTAGGCGTTAAGGTGGTGAGGAGTTGGCAGAAGCAGTCGAGCAAACACGAATTTCTTCACGGTGACGCTGCCGACTATTCTCGGCAGTGATATGCGCGGAAGTGCAGTTCTCTGAAATATTATTGATCAGCACTGATAGACGCAGCCAAGGGATGTGGCGAAAAATCGAATGGGTACGTTTAGGTGTTGGAATTTAATGAATCTGTTGTGAGTATGGATTGGAAATATAATGTGAATGTATGCGTATGGAATGCGATATGGCGATGGAACTGAAAATACGATTTTTAATCTGTCATTTGAAGTGCATTTTTTGCATACACCAATCATAGTGTGGTATTTTAATTTTCATAAATTTCACTTTGGTCAACATCGTCAGATGAAGAGTGCAGAGCAGATTGCTGAGACAAAGAGCTCGGAAGGCCAGGAATGTGTGAGCGCTCTGGAGCATGATAGCACTCAGCGATGGACAGACATGAATGCATCGTTGACTTCCAGCGTAGATGCACTGAAGAAGGATCTCAATGCTCAAACCAACAAGCTCAATGAATGCAGCGAGGTAACGTGAATGCTCATTGAAGTCTATATTTATTTTTTATTTTTTAATATATATTTTTACATCTATATCTATATTTATATTCAGTGTCTATATAATTGACGAGATTGGATTGTAAATGTGTTTTGCACTCCCACATTTTTTCTTTTCAAATTCCCTCAGTTCATATCCCTACTGTTTGTAATCATGTTTGTGTGATGGCATTCAACTTGGCTTTTGAGCAGTTTTACTGTTATTGCTGTACGACTACTCTTATCTACGTGTTTTTCCCTCCGCCAGGCATCTGTGAAAGAATTCGCACGCGACAAACAACGTCTGGAAGGGGCACTCACGCAGCACCTGTCCGAACACTGCCAGCAGGTGGCAGCACAGATGCAGAACGAAGTGTCCCTGCAGGTGGCGCTGCTCGATCAGACTGAGAGCAATGTTCAGCAGGAGCTGGAGATGAGGAAGAAGCAGCTAGACACCTTCCTTGCTGACGAGCTCAAGGTGGATATCCCAACAGGTGGGCTGCGTCATGCTATTTAAGAGTTGTGGGTGTGTGTGTGTGTGTTTGTGCACGTGTGTATGTGTGCGTGTGTGTGAGAGAGAGACTGTGTGCGTGTGTGTGGATGTGTGTATGCGTGTGTGTGTGTGCGTGTGCGTGTGCGTTTGCGTGCGCGTGCGTGCGTCACAAGTGTGCATACAGGCATGTACCTGTCTGCGTGCCTCCATGTGTGTAATGTGTATGTGTGTGTAGATACAGCCATACGTTATGTGTATTACAACGTTCGCCTCTCTGTGAGTACTAACATCTGTCGCTTCGTCTGCGCGCGCTGCAGGCACAACTCCGCAGCAACGTGACTTCGCGTACCCGCGCGCGTCTATTTTTTCCGTACCACAAATGCGCGAAGGGTTCCTCTGATTGGCTGCTTTGATTTGCTCTGACGGAACAAGGGTGTTGCTATCCCCCGGGCGCGTCTATTTTTTCCGTACCACAAATGCGCGAAGGGTTCCTCTGATTGGCTGCTTTGATTTGCTCTGACGGAACAAGGGTGTTGCTATCGTGGAGGTGACCGCAACGTGGCAGCACTAGTGTTAGGATAGTGTTAGGATTAGGGTTAGGGT
>NW_014582126.1:7475-8599 GCF_000485595.1 Priapulus caudatus
AATTTTTCATTAAAATATTTAATTGTTGTAAATCAATCATGCAAATATTTCCGTTAATTAGAAAACAATAGTTAAATGGATAAAGATAGAAAAATACAGAAAACAAAAAAATAATTAAAAACCAAACGGGATTCGAACCACGGACCTTTCACACGTAAAGCCGGTGTGCTATCCACCAAGCCACAGAGGATATATAAATATATAAAAATCCTAACTAATAACTAAGCAAACACGCGCTGTTTTTGAACCAATCAGGAGGCAGGATGAACCAATCACAACCAATCAGAAGGCGCTAAATTCTTCGCTATGTTATGTCGACTGGGAAAAATAAACGAGCGCCCGGGGGATAGCAAATCAAAGCAAAGCAGAGCAAATCAAAGCAGCCAATCAGAGGAACCCTTCGCGCATTTGTGGTACGGAAAAAATAGACGCTACCCGCGCACGCTGAGCCGGACCCAGCCCCACGACCAGTTGCTGCAGACGTATCGCGCCAGCGTAGACGTGAGCGACGTCATGAACGTCAGTCAAGCGCGCGTGCTTCCCCTGCCCGAGGACACGCTCGTTGAGGTACGGTTATTATTTTATATCATGTTATATTTTATTGAGGTAGAAATTACTGGTTACGTTTACATACGTAGGCAACACGATATGTTTTCGTCGTTGAGGTACGGGTGCATGTACTAAACTGTCTCCTGGTGGAAGAGCACTAGCACATGGTGTGCTGCAGACACTGGACAGGGCAGATGGGGATGCATGAAGAAGCATGGGCTTAGAGGCTTTATTTTAGCAGGGGTTAAGGTAAGACTTAAGAGTGACATTTGTCCGAGATTTCGATGTGTTTCTATCATTTTCTTGTCATAATTGATGAGCTTGTGTGTGGTTGTTGTTATTGTGTTTGCTACACATTACGAATATAGACTGGAATGGCTAAAGTGCCCATCTTTAAACTGCTTTTAACCAATTGATTTATTAGCTCATCTGACATAGTCAGATGCAGCTTGTAGAATCGCATGATCGTCTGTCTGTCCGTCCGTCCGTCCGTCCGTCCAAGCGTCCGTCAACAGTTGGGCACAAATCTTAACCGCTCGACGTACGGTCACGATATTCGGGACGTAGGTGGGTAA
>NW_014582127.1:0-8598 GCF_000485595.1 Priapulus caudatus
GAGAGAGGGTGCATGGCTGATAGATATATGCGGGGAGAGAGGGTGCATGACTGATAGATATATGCGGGGAGCGAGAGGGTGCATTACTGATAGATATATGCGGGTAGAGTGAGAGTGCACGACTGATAGATGTACACGTGGAGAAAGGGTGCATGACTGATAGATATATGCGGGTAGAGAGAGGGTGAATGACTGATAGATGTACACGGGGAGAGAGTGTGCACGACTAATAGATATATGCGGGGAGAGAGAGGGTGCATGACTAATAGATGTACATGGGGAGAGAGGGTGCACGACTGATAGATATATGCGGGAAGAGTGAAGGTGCACGACTGATAGATATATGCGGTGAGAGAGGGTGCACGACTGATAGATGTACACGGGGAAAGAGGGTGCACGACTGATAGATATATGCGGGAAGAGTGAAGGTGCACGACTGATAGATGTATGCGGGTAGAGAGAGAGGGTGCACGACTGATAGATATATGCGGGTAGAGAGAGGGTGCATGACTGATAGATGTACACGGGGAGAGAGGGTGCACGACTGATAGATATATGCGGGTAGAGAGAGGGTGCATGACTGATAGATGTACACGGGGAGAGAGGGTGCACGACTGATAGATATATGCGGGTAGAGAGAGGGTGCATGACTGATAGATGTATGCGGGGTGAGAGGGTGCATGACTTATAGATATATGCGGGTAGAGAGAGGGTGCATGACTAATAGATGTACACAGGGAGAGAGGGTGCACGACTAATAGATATATGCGGAAAGAAAGAAGGTGCATGACTGATAGATATATGCGGGTAGAGAGGGTGCATGACTAATAGATATATGCGGGAAGAGAGGGTGCACGACTGATAGATGTGTGAAGGGAAAGAGAGAGGGTGCATGACTGATAGATATATGCGGGGAGAGAGGGTGCATGACTGATAGATGTATGCGGGGATAGAGGGTGCATGGCTGATAGATATATGCGGGGATAGAGGGTGCATGACTGATAGATGTGTGAAGGGAAAGAGAGAGGGTGCATGACTAATATATATATGCGGGGAGAGGGTGCATGGCTGATAGATATATGCGAAGATAGAGGGTGCATAACTGATAGATGTGTGAAGGGAAAGAGAGAGGGTGCACGACTGATAGATATATGCGGGGAGAGAGAAGGTGCACGACTGATAGATATATGCGGGTAGAGAGGGTGCACGACTGATAGATATATGCGGGGAGAAAGGGTGCATGACTGATAGATATATGCGGGGATAGAGGGTGCATAACTGATAGATGTGTGAAGGGAAAGAGAGAGGGTGCATGACTGATAGATATATGCGGGGAGAGAGAGGGTGCATGACTGATAGATATATGCGGGTAGAGAGGGTGCATGACTGATAGATATATGCGGGGAGAGAGGGTGCATGACTGATAGATGTATGCGGGTAGAGAGAGGGTGCACGACTGATAGATATATGCGGGTAGAGAGGGCGCATGGCTGATAGATATATGCGGGGATAGAGGGCAATGGGTCTGATAGATGTAAATGCGGTTAAGAGAGAGGGCGTGCATCGACTGGATAAGATTGTACACGGGGAGAGAAGGGTGTACGAACTGATAGATAAATATTGGAGGGTAGAGAGAGGGTGCATAACCTGAGTAGAATATGCGGGGACCAGAGAGGGTGCAATGAACTGTAGATTAGTGCGGAGGAGGCGGGAGGGCTGCAAAACTGGATAAGATATAATGCGGGGAGCAAGAGAGGGATGCATGACTGATAGATATACTGGCGGGGACAGAGAAGGTAGCATGACTGATAGATGTACACCGTGGAGAAAGGGGTGCATACTGATTAGATATATCGGGGAGAGAGAGAAGTGCAAGTGACTGATAGATGTTGTGAACGGAAGAGGAGGGGTGGCACGACTGATAAAATATACGCGGGGAGAGAGGGTGCACGAATTAATGGCAATCAGATTGTAGGCGCTGTGAGAGGCTGAGCACTGGCGTTGATGGCTGTGTTTCATGCAGCGCATCTATTCTAAACGATGTTCAATAAGCAGAGCCAGTCCTTGTACAGGGCGCTCGACGCGAAGCAGGTTTTACATGACGGCGGAATGGCACGTGTGTACAGTTTGCCCGCAGTAACGTTAATGACAGAAGGCCTGAATTGTAATTCAACAGCAATTTTCGAAGCTTATAAGCTTCTATAAAATTTAGATAGAAACCGCCCGGAGCTTTTTTCACGGTTTGCGAATTCTGTCGAATGTTAGCCATGTTGCTTCAAGGGAAGGGGTTTCGCTGGAACTCACATGGTCCTTCTAAATGAATGCATTGGTGTTATATCACGTACGTGAAATCCCTATATGGTCCTAAATTGGCTGCTCGGCAGTCAGGGCCGTACGGCCAGTATGGTAGCACTGTTAAGGCCGCGGCGCTACACTTTTTTTTTGGCCAAGTTATCTTTTTTTTTTTATTTAAACACCCATAATTCAAATCCATAAGCTTGCTGGACGAGTTAAGAGTCTAGGCAGGAAACTATTGAAATGAACGTACAAGAATTATGGCTAAATTAGGTGGACCTTCTTCTCGTCATCTGAGGCTGTCTTTCTATCGCGTGCCGTTTCATTCAAGCACTCTACGCCGCCGAAAAAGACTAGGATCCATTCTGTTCAGTTTTTTAACATTTTAACTCGTCCGTGGCCAACTGATTTTAACAGATTGTTTGTGTTTTTTTGGGTTTAAAAGTGACCCTATTGAATTAGGTGTCTCCAAGTTTAGCAAGAGGTCAGGGAACGCAGAATGAAACACTGCGGGAAGGCCGTTTCCGGCCATCTGGGGGGCTTGTAAAACGCGAAAAAATTTTCTTGTAACGCTCCGCGCCAACCGATGGTGCGGCTGCCGCTGCAGATAGTCGTGCGCTACAACTTTGAAAAAATCAACTGGCTACGCCCGCTGGCAGTATTTTCCCATATCGAACGTTCCGGAAAATCGCTAAAATTGCTCTCGAAAGACTGCCATGGTCAAGGTTTATCGACGTGTCTTTCCGGCGCATAGAGATCTTTGTTTGCATTGCAGTGCTAATATGAAAATGGCCCCACATTTCGGCACCACACCGGTTTGAGCAATCGCCTCTAAGCGTACGTCACTGCTGATCACGTCCGCTTCTGGGAGGTAACCCATAAGCTCGCCTTTTCCTATCCGTCAGAACTGACGTCGGTATACACACAGCGTGTGTCCGGGACAGTCCGCTTAGCCTGGGCACCGCCGTGTAGTAGATTGTGGCTGTGTAGCTGTGTTACGAGAAAGTGACGCTGCATACTATACTGCAACTATACAATAGGTGCGTATTCAGTAATTAATAAACAAGAGGCGAAATGTTACCTTGGGCTGGCCGAAGGCAGCCCCGTTTGCCGTAGGCGACGAAGCGCTAGGGGGGTGAAGGGGTCATGCTCCTCCAAAAATTTTTGAAAATATTTAAGGCCATTTTCCTGGGCAATCGGAAAGACATACTCTAGTCATAAGCCATTTTCTGATGTCTGATGACACAATCGTCATCCCAAGAACTCACCCTACAATTTAGGATTTTTAAACACTTTTCCAATGACTTTCCAAGAAAAAGCGTACACACGCTGAAGGTTAGGTTACTAATAGTAAGTAGTAAGTAGTAAGTAGGTTACTAAATAGTTTTTATTGATTTTTTTCTGGTTTCTGGCCTGCAAACGGGGGGGGGAGGCGTACGCGCGGCTCCGCCCTATTTCTGGATACGCCACGAGACCTTATATCGACAGCACGCGAATTAGCCACAAACGAAATTGCAACGCAGATAGAAACCGGTAACGGCATCAAATCGTCCCTAATCAGAATTCACCAAGTACCGCGCGGACTGTCGCGACATTCGATCGTCCACGTTCTTGAAAAAACGAGAGGCCTTCCATTAAATAGACAATGTTTGTACGTCGCTTTTCACGGGAAGTATTGTCCTCAAATATACTCTTCCCAGCCGCGTGCCGGCGCGTCGTTGCTCAAATGTTGCGACGCCGTAGAATCGCAAGCAAGGACGCGACGGATGTGCTTCAATTACGTTACCAATGACTAACGCGTAAACATTCGACGTGTGTGTATGGTATGTATAACAGAAATTAATTAAAAATACTCCAGTGTTTCGTCGGCATACACAACATATACGGGGCGCCATGCAGAAACAGGCATTTTTGTAGCCTATAAACTTGGCAAAAACACGCAGTTTTGTGAACACAAAACTCAATCTGTCAATCCTGGTCGCACAAAACTCAATTTTTGTAACAGCAAAAACTAAATTCTGTCAAACCCTGTTCTAAACAAAACTCGATTTTGTTGCCTCAATATATGGCAGCACCCGGCAATGTAAGTAAGGGCTTACCATTGCAGAAAGCTGGGCTGGGAGAAATGCTGTACGGTCGCCATCTTGTTTCTTAACTTAGTGACGTCATTTCTCCAGGCGCCAGTTTCTGACGCAATGGTAGGCCCTTCTTACATGCGTGTGCCATATTTGGACAACAAAAAGTCGAGTTTTTGTAGAGAGAATTGACAGAATTGAGTTGTTGTGAACACAGGATTGACAGAATTGAAGTTTTTGTGTTTACCAAAATTGAGTTTTGTGGGACAGGATTGAACAGAATTTGAGTTTTGTGGGACAGGATTGACACGAATTGAGTTTTGTAGTTCACAAAATTGCCGTTTTTGTGGGACAGGATTGAACAGAATGTAAGTTTTGTGTTCACAAATAATTGACTGTTTGTGAGACAGAATTTGGAGTTTTTAATGCACAAAAGTGCAGGTTTTGTAAGACATAATATGAGCCGCTGTCCTGCATGGCGCCCCGTAACATACACTTTATTCATGTTAAAATAACCACAGAATTCAAGCTCTATGACTCGCGCTCGAAACTTTTGGCCGAGCTAAAATGATGGCACACTTCTACAGAAGTAGTCGATCCTGTTTCAAAGACAAAAATGGCCGACCGGTCACGCATGACGGGACCACATGTGACTGAAAGGCAAATTACACGACAAGAGCAATCTTACTTCTAAACGCATTCTACGACGCCGCGATGGCATCTGATCATCGATGCCTGCACAATCAAATTAGTAGGCCTACATCTAGTGCCGAAAAAAAAATCAAAAACAGGGCGATTTTCCAGAGACGAAATGTGAATCAATATTGCGAAGTTTATGCCGCGTAATATGTGGCGGCTCGTATAAGCAAACGCCAACCGGTGAAATGAGGGCGTTGAAGCGGGGCCTTCTCGTCTACATGTCTCAGGCAAATCCGCTGTCAGCAGACGCTGCCCGAAGGTCAGGAGCTTACGGACAGAGGCGGTGAAACTGAGTAAACAATGCAAGCACAAGTGGAAACCACCCACAAGCCATGTTCTGAAAAAAACGCCCCCAACATGCTACGACTGCGTACGCCGGCAAAAAACGGGATCGACCAACCACATAGGGTTAATTGTTACACAACCAACTATTATTGGGTACTAACGCAGCTAAAACCAAGGAACGCGCACTAACCCTCTTTAAAATCCGGCATAGCGCAAAGATAGCGTTCAAATGTAATCCCTATCTCCATATATCTATCCGCCTGTATTATATTTACATTTGCCAGGTATTAAACGAACGTTCGTATCATTTCAAAACAATGAATATGAAGAAATGAAGATGAAGATATAAGTGACAGGAATGAAAACAATAAATCAAGGCTTGGTACCACTTCAAATTCCTTGATCCTAGATCAATTCTTTCGAATCAGTAATGCAAAACTGTTTCTTCAAAGAATTGAGTTCAATTAGATTTTCGTCCTAATTAAAATTGGAATAAATTAAAGATATATGATAAGCGAGTAACGTAAATTAAAAATTAAGGAGTAAACAACAGCAGCAGCAGTAGCAGCACGGCCGCAGGAAGCTTGATTTACACAGCGGCGCGGGTGACTTTGATGCCGACGTGTCTCAGTGTATTGAGCGTGTTTCAGGTTGGCTGCGCGCGAGCGCATGGCGCTGGATAGAAGCACCTCACGTGCCAGAAACAGCGACGTCGTCCGCACGCCAACCTGCGCTGCCAGACGTCGCCGTTCTCGCACGACCCGACATCAACGTCACGCGAGCCGCCGTCGTCGCGCGCGTCACCATCACGTCCGCCGATCATCACCTTCCTCAGCCGGCATCGTCGGCAAATCATCGGCGCTCCGGCCGTGCTGCGTCGCAACGCGAGGCGCGCGACGTCAGCCGCCGGATCGCTTCTAACGGGCTCGTCGGGCGGCGCATCGTCGTCAAGAGCAGATCTGCGTCGGCAGCCTGCTGAACAGACGCACGATTCGGGCGCTGCTCGTCTACCGTCAAACGGGCTGCGCTGGGTCGGCGGCGACGGGTCTGCCGCGCAGCAACGCCTTTCGTCATGATGTGCGCCGGCTGATGACCGCGCAGCAATCGTGGGGCTGCACGATGGCCGTCGAACGCTAACATGTGCCTCAAGCGGCGCCTTACGTTCTACCAGACGGAACTGCACGCGGCGGCGCGCGCGAGCGTCTACCATCGCCCACTATGCGCCTTACGGTGCTGCTGGCTGCCTGTCCGCTGGCTGCGACTGGGGCGCCACCCCGGCCTGCAGTACCGGCACGTGGTGCTTCGTTGACTCGTCGGCGATGCCCCCCCGGGCCCCCGGGCCGAGTCGCCTACACGTACGTGTACGCGCTCTACACGCGCTGGCGACGATCGGCGTGACGGTGTGGGTGCAACGATAACGCTGTCATCGGCGTGGCTGCTGAAAGCTGCGCGACGGCGGCACGCGCGAGAACTGCGCCGTCTGAGGACAGGACGAAATTTCAGGCGGAGGCGGCGGCAAGCGGCCGGCGAGCGGCGGCCGGAAGCGGCCGCGGGGCGTCGAGATGCAGATGGTCGGCAGCTCGTCGCCATCACGCTCACCTCATCGTCCTTGCTGGTCCCGGCTGATGGTACGGTGCTGGCCTGCGCGGCAAGGTGTCAGGCCGCCCGCGCTGATTACTTTACTTAATAGTCGCAGCTTTTAGTAGTACTCACGTCTGCCTGGTCGTTGCCGCTGTAGGTGGCGCTTGCGGGCAATATGCTGCCTCGCGACGTGGTTTTGATGAATATAATTATTAACTTGCGCTGCGTTGCCCGAGAAATAAAGCGCTCAGTTGGCGACCAACTTGGTTGAAAGATAAAAGATAGAAAAAAAGATAAAATAATCTATCTAATCTATCTTTATCGTATCTATATCTACTATCTATCTATCTATGTGCTCTCTATGCGACCATTCTATCTTATCTATCCTATGCTAATCTATCTATCTATCTATCTATCTATCTATTAATTGCTTATTTCTATCGTATCTAAATATGATGTACTATCTATCTTTAGTTCTATCTATCTATCTATCTATCTATCTATCTATCTATCTATCTATTTATTTATTTATCTTATCTAATCTATCTAATCTATTCTATCTATCTATCCTATCCTATCGTATCTATTATTTATCTATCTATCTATCATCTATCTATCTAACTATCTATCTATCTACTATCTATCTATCGTATTTATCTATCTTTCTATCTATCTTTCCTACTCTATCATCTATCTATCTAAGTCCTATCTATCTATCTATCTTTTTTTTTCTTCTATAATGTATGATATGTATGAGTACGTAGAATGTACGTACGTACGTATGTATACAGTGTGTATCGTATGCTATGTATGATATGCTAATGTATGCTAATGTATGTATGTATGCATGTATGTTGTAATGCATTATGTATGTATGTATGTATGTATGCTATGCTATGTAAATGTATGATGTATTGTATGTATGTATGCTATGTAGTATGCTACTGTATGTATGCATTGTAATGTAGTATGTATGTATGCTATGTATGATGTATGTAGTATGTAAATTGTAGTTATTATGATATGTATGTATGTATTATGTATCGTATGTATGATCGATATGGTATGTATGTATGTATGTAGTAATGTATGTATGTATGTCAATGATGTTGTTTTTGTGTTAGTTTTGTGTATGTATGTTGTATGTATGATTGTATAGTATGTATGTATATGTTGTTGTTGTTGTTGTATGAATATGTATGATATGTATGTATGATATGTATGTGTTGTATGTATGTTGATGTTGTAGATATGATTATGTTGTATGTATATGTAATTAATTTCTATCCCTAGTTCTTTGTTACTATCTTATTCTATCTATCTATCCTATCTATTGCTAATCTAATATCTATCTTCTAAATCTATCTATCTATGCTATCTATTAACTATATTAAAGTCTAATCTATCTAAACTAATATAATCCTAACTCTATCTTTATAAATCTTCTTTTCCATTATCTATTATCTATCTATCTATCCTATCTATCTATCTATCTATCTATCCTACTATATATTTAAATAATATGTCTTATCTATGCTATTTATGCTATCTCTAGCTATCTTTAATCTATGCTTCTATAATAATTATATATCTACTATCCATACTATCTTCTTTTATTATCTATTATCTATCCTATCTTTATCTAATATACTAATATTATCTA
>NW_014582128.1:0-4928 GCF_000485595.1 Priapulus caudatus
AGAAAGAGAGAGAGAGAGAGATGAAAGCTAAGCCGCTTAACTTTCTTGAGTAATTAACAGCAATTTATTAGCTCGTTTCAAACTTCGTCGCTGATCTAAATCTGCACATGTCGTCGATGACATTCATGTGACATTCATGTGACATATACGTGACATACATGTAACATTTATGTGACATACGTGTGACATTTATGTGACATACGTGTGACATTTATGTGACATACATGTGACATTCATAGTCCTGCAATAGTCCTGCTACAGTCCTGCGACAGTCCTGTGACATTCCTGTGACCTTCCTACGACAGTCCTGCAATAGTCCTGCTACAGTCCTGCGACAGTCCTGTGACATTCCTGTGACCTTCCTGCGACAGTACTGTGACATTCCTGTGACATTCCTGCGACATTTATGTGACATTTATGCGATAGTCCTGTAACATTTATGTGACATTCATGTAACATTTATGTAACATTCATGTGACATTTATGTGACATTATCAAGAGTGAATGATAATAATAATAATCTATTATTATTCACTCCTGACTTTATAATGACATTTCTACGACAGTTCTGCGACATTCGTGTGTGACAGCGCTGCGACATGACACGCCCACGTCAACCCTGGCGACACAGCATTCGCTAATGTTCCACACTCGTGCCTGTACGATGGGGAGGGGAAGCCGTCGTGCTAAGTGGGTCTAGAACAAGCTTATACTTTATAGCCCATCATTCAGCAGCAGCTACCTATATATGTATCAGATCGTGTCGCAAAACGCTCTCTCGAGGCGTTAGACACACACGCCCGCGCGCACGCACGCACGTACAACAAACACACACGCACGCACGCACGTACGCACACGCACGCGCACGCACACACGCACACACACGTACACACGCACACACACACACACACACACGCACACGCACACACACACACACACACACACGCACACGCACACGCACACCACGCACACGCACACACACGCACACGCACACTGCATCACGTCACACGCACGCACAACACGCACGCACTGTACACACACACACACACACACACACACACACACACACACACACACACACTCATTACGCCTATAAGCCGTTGGCTAATGATTCCACCATTAGGAAACGGACGCAATGTGCAGAGACGGCTTCTTGTAACAAAGAACGACAGCCCCGTAATACCCGAAACCACCCCGAAAGGCGGCGGAATTTCCACGACTAAAAAAACCTAAGTATAATAAAAACAATAAGCAGCGCAGTCCCTCATTTACACCACGCGTACACCTGCTAGGGGTGTTAGCGCGGGAAAATTGGAGGGGGCTATTATGTAGTCAAACTATTTTTTTCGGGTTATTACATTACCTTCTGGCGGTTTTTTGGTGCGTCTAATGCACGGGAGTGTCTTTGTATGCGAAAATTGTGTTATGCGCCAAATGCGATATATTAGATTTATATATAGATATATTAGGGCGTTAATGGCATGAACTAGGCGAGCATATTAGCTGTTATTTTTGTGTCATAACAAAATCCTAACCAGATAACTCGGCATGACAACCCCATCATGAACGTAATCACGTTCACTTTGGAACAGCACAGAAAAATATCTCTCTGACCAAACACATGAATACATACGCACACACACACACGCACGCACGCACACACACACGCACACACGCACGCACGCACGCACGCACGCACACGCACACACACGCACACACGCACACACGTCAGTTTGGTATTACCGTGATCAAACATGCTTAGGTGGCCGCGCCGTCAGAGAGCCGTCGTCTGCGTTTATTAAGTGCAGTTCGCTTTTCCGCGTTCTATTAAAGTCGAGATCTGATTTCGCTAAAATGTAATTTTGCCAAAATTCGATTAGCCGTCCGCTGCGCAAATTGAACTAGTTAGCCTTTAGTCGCAAACCAAACGCGCGACGTCGGGTGCCATCTACACGCATAGACCGTCACCCCGTCGTTAAATGATACACAGACTCAGAGCGAACACGAGACACTACTGGTTCCAGTCTACGATTGTTAGACTGTCGCTAACTTTAGTCTTTAGGCGCGAATAAGTGAGTAAAGGGCGTCGTCTTAGTGTAGAAAAAAGAGGCTGAAGTGTAGACTGACACCATGCAGCTATAATCTGCGTAATACCCACCGTCGGCATATGGTTTCCAATCAACTCTGGTCGGAGTGATAGGGGGCACTCTAGCCGTGACTTTCGAAACCCAATGAGTAATTCGACTTCTAAAAGCCAAGGAATAGCGAATTTCTTTGAGTAACGCCATTGTTTGCACGTGTACATATAGCTACGCGTTTTACCTGATTGCGTGTCCGTCTGTCCGTATGTTCGTCCACTCGTCCGCCTGCTTGCTTGTATCTTTGATTATCTGATTGTATCTTTGACTATATCTGTTTGTCTCCCTGACTATATCTGCTTCTATCTCTGACTACCTCTGTTTGTCTCTCAGACTATGTCTGCTTAAATTTCTGATTGTATTTGCTTGTATCTCTTACTATATCTGCTTGTATCTTTGACTATATCTGCTTGTATCTTTGACTATATCTGCTTGTATCTTTGACTATCTCTGCATGTATCTCTGACAATATCTGCCTGCCTTTCTGCCTGCCTGCTTGCCTGACTATCTACTTGTATATCAAACTATATCTGTCTGTCTTACCACCTGCCTACGTGCCACCCTGCCTGCTTGTCCGACTCTCTATCTAGCAGATGACTACTGACTATCACCCTGCCTGCCTGCACACACGGCTGAGCGTACACGCATCCTTGTTGGCAATGGCCTGACGTCTAAGAATCTATATTTATCACCGGATTTAGATTGAAACCATAATATATACGTACGCGCTGCTCCTTTTCCAATAATACGTACACGCTGCTCCCTTTCCGCGATGGCAGACGTACAAAAACAGACATATCTAAATTTATCGGAACGCGCGAAAAAACACCATCTTAATCACTCCATGCGGGAGCGCGTGGATGGAAAGGAGGGAGGCAGGCAGGCAAAAAACGTTTAATGATATGCCACGAACAAACGAAAACTGTGTGTGAGCGCGCGCCGTACTCGGTTCGCTGTTAAATATTTACGGTTTCGCGTACATAGAGGCGCACGTGGCGAAGCCACCGAGCATCCCCCACACACGCTGCGGCACTCCCGCATCCCTCAGCCTCCCCGCATCCCTCAGCCTCCGCATCCCGCATCCCTCAGCTCCTAAGCCTCTCAACAACGCGCCGCCTTCTTCCAACGTTCGCAAACCGACGTAACCGTAACAACACACGTGCGGAGAAGCGACTCGACGTGCATGCACGCGGATTCAGCGCGGGCGGCAGGGAAGCCATAATTTATTCACCCGAACCAAAACAGCTTCGATGGATGTATATGGAAGGCGGATTTATACGATGCGAATTTATCGCCTGTTATTAAAGCGGAGCTGTCAGGCAGGGTATCCGACGTGGGGTGGGGTGGGAGAGGGGGAGGCTGAGGGTGAGGGGGAGGAGGGAGAGGAAGGAGGACTCCGTCTTTCTTCCCTCGCCCTCTTCCTCGCCCTCCTCCTCCCCTTCTCCCTCAGCCTCCTCCTCTTCCTCCTCCTCCTCCTTCTTCTCCTCCTTCTCTCCCTCCTCCGTCTCCCTCTCCCTCTCCCTCAGCCACCTCCTCCTCCCCCCTCTCCCTCAGCCTCCTCCTCCTCCTCCTCCCCCTCTCCCTCATGTGATAGCGACAGTCGGTACGTCGGTACGCTTGTGTTAGGAGCGTAGATGTTGTAGCTAGGGCCGCATACAGCTGGCTGTATGTGTAGCAGAGTCTGCTATTTCAATGGCTAGGATTGAAATTGCATTTTATTCGATATTGCATCTGGAAAAACCACGCTGGTACAGTGACGTACGAAAAGTAGAACGGCGTACAACAACAGCGTGCAGCAGCGCACGGCAACGTATATAACGGCAACCTACGGCAGCATGGAACAATGTGCAACAATTTCAAAAAAAACGTACGCCAGGTCCAAAAACGCGCAGGAACCGACGTACGCTACCGTACAACGTGCAACAGCGTACGACAGCGTACGGAAACGTACAACACCGTACAACGTGCAACAGCGTACGGAAATGTACAGCAACGTGCAACAAATACTCATTACCGTGCAACGGACAACTAACGCACAACAAACGTACAACCGCGTACAACAACGTGCAACAAAATACAACAAACACTTCTTACAATAACTACCAACACACGCATTCAGCGGCTCACAAAGCACACAGCTCAGCCCGTCACATAAACCCAGTCATCTTGTGCTTATAAGCCACAGAGTTGCATGAAAGCTACAGAGTAATATTTCGTATGACGAACGATGCGCGCCGCCCTGCGAACTTTTTTGCTCTTCGTCTGGTTTTGAAGAGAGCAGCGCAGCCGATCGTGACGGCAGCCATCAGTCACGAGGTTGTGCGCCAAAGGCGGACCGTAAGTGCCTTATAAATCTTTCACTGATTTGATTTTCGTCTATTAGGCCCATAGATAGAAGCATCTGCAACAGCAGCAGCAGCAGCAGTAGCGGTGCGGAACAACCCCTGACACTTGACTATGCCTGGCCCGGAGCAGCATCCGTCGCCACTGCTGCCGCCGCCGACGACGACGACGATGCCGACGACAACGAGAACGACGACGATGACGACGACGACGACGACGACGATGCCGACGACGACGACGACGACGATGCCGACAACGACAACGCCGACGACGACACCCACGACGATGACGCTGACGACGACGACGGCGACGACGACGATGCCGACGACGCCGACGACCGTGTTTTGCCGACGTTATTCTTTGGCTTTTTAAGGTTTAGCCTTGGACAAGGGGGTGCCTTAAAGCACGATCTGGATTCATTCGTGTTGTTATATCTGGTTAAATTCA
>NW_014582128.1:7051-8590 GCF_000485595.1 Priapulus caudatus
ACTTTCCCGCCGCAACCCCCACCCTACCCTCCCCCCTCACACCCGCGTCTCCTTCCCCTGTGGGTATCGCATGCCGCCACACCATTATACAGCTCAACATGCAATTAGACCGCGGAGCAAATCGTCATCACTGCCTGTCGGCTCTATGTCGGCTCTCACGTGACCGGGCGACGCGCGCGCGAGAGATAGATTCTCCCATTAGAAGTTCCGTCAGAGAATCTCCTGATCAGTCTCGCCATCTCTGCGCGTCGGCTAGAAAGTTGCACGCACACGCGCACGCACACGCAAACAAACACACACACACACACACATACACACACACACACACAACACACACACACACACACACACACACACGCGACGACACGACACACACACACACACGCGCGCTTGGCGGCGATGCGCTCCACTTCGCACACTCATATCACGCTCGCTCATGCCGGCGACGCACACGTGCACCACGCACAGGCAAAACACACACAACACGCACACTATGTACGCACGTTTGCACAGCTATCACACGCCATTTTGTACGACGCTCAGACTCATGTATGACGCAAAACTTTGCTCAAACTTACACCTTAACCCCGTAGCCTAGCATGTACATCAACTCGGGGCGCACCCGATCGCACACACGCACACGCCACTAACGCGGGTGGGAGCATATGTTGATTCATCTTCGCTTTAGCGCACACGGCGGTACACGTGAATTGTATTACGTTACGTGCTAGCGACGCGGATGCTTGGCATGGTGTGTGAGCGTTATTGAGTGTTTAATCATTCACGAGTAATAAGTCAGGATCAGGCCCAGCAGGAGAGCTATCCCACACGAAGACGGCCGTCGCCGATGTCGTGTATGTGTCTGCGAGGACACGACGAGACTGTTCTAACTACGGCGACTGCGGTGCACATTCTACAAATCAAGCAAACACACTTCTCACACACACTAACACACCACACGCAGAGGCTCTAACGTCACTACGCACTCATATATCGGTACCGCTATACGGCTCGCACACGCACACGCCACACGCGCACACGCACACGCACACGCGCCGCGCACGCGCCGATCGGTAAGCGTGACCACTTCGCGTTCGCACGAGGCGCACCACGCACACGCACACGCACACGCCACGCGCGCGCACACACACACGCACACAACAACACATCATCACGACACACACCAGCACACAATACACACACACAACGACACACACACGACACACCCACACACACACACGCACTCGATGTGAGAGCGTACTTAGCACCTGCATTGATACATACATAATGTTGATCTCACGGGAGATGCGAGGGCGATGCCTAAGTGCGTTGACGATGAGAAGTGAACTAAGGAACTCAGTCAGCAGCTATAGCTAGCTATCTTAGCCACATGTGTGCAAGACTCGATATATATATATATATATATATATGCCAGTGTTTCCACATCCAAGCCACAAAAGCAACATGGGCTCTCTCTCTCTCTCTCTCTCTCTCCTCCTTCTTTCTTCTTCTTCTTCTTCTCTCTCTCTCTCTCTCTCT
>NW_014582129.1:0-5462 GCF_000485595.1 Priapulus caudatus
GAGAGAGAGAGAGAGAGAGAGAGAGAGAGAGAAGGAGAGACAGAAAAACACATATAGAGAGAAAGAAGTAGAAAGAGAAAGCGAGAGAAATACGGAGAGAGACAGGCAGACGGATGGAGAAACAGAGAGCGCGCGTGACCTTTTCCGACGATCTTACAGGAACCCGTTCGTCGTGGCTGAATCGCCTTGCAGTGGGGAGTATAGGCAACTGCGAAAATCTTATTCGTTCCGGAAGACACTGAATTAGGCTGGTAAACTCTAGACGCATGTTTGCCTAGTAAAATCTGATTGGTCTTAAAAAGCTTGTACGCTCCTCAGATCGTTTGTGTCCTAAGACTTTCTCGAATGTTTTGCGAAAATCAGCGAGTCAAGAAGGTCAATGAATCGATTACCGTAAACCCCTAGCTGGTTCCCTGAGCGAGATAGCACAGCTGCCCGTGGCACGCTACTAACGCTGTTAGCAATAGATGAACTCGCAAAACCACAACAAACATTAGCACGCACGAGGTATCTGCGCGCGCTCTCTCTCTCTCTCTCTCTCTCTCTCTCTCTCTCTCTCTCTCTCTCNTCTCTCTTCGTCTCGTCTTTCCTTCTCTCTCTCTCTCTCTCTCTCTCTCTCTCTCTCTCCCTCTCTCTTTCGCTTGCTCGCCTTCTTGCTATAACCTGAAATAATGAAGCATCGAGATAGTGACAAATATCTCCCGGCAAGGTGACTGATGATATAGTCGACAAACATAACGCGCATCATAACACACATGCATCCTCGCCAGGAGAAAAGAAAAACGCACCTATTTATCCCTAGTGGCTGGAGACCAATTACTGACATCGCCTTCGATTGGATTGTACTCCCCCCCACCCACCATCCGACGTGTCACCCGCTCGCGCTTCCATCAGCAGTCCTCTAGATTCACGACTGCATGCGCCATTGATAGTGCCGCAAGTACTTCTACTGAGAGTTCGTGGACGCGCGACGCGCCTAAGCTATAATGAATGTCGGCAATTATTCATACGGCTGCCTTCCCGTTGCTTTCTCGACCCTCGTCTGCGTAGTCTTTGAATGCATACATGTGTATATACGCATATACGTATAACTATATGTATACATATACTATACGCATCCGTATGACTTTATGTATTATAGAGTATGTATGTCGCGAATTTCTATAGTTTAGATGACGAGATAGCTGCTAAGCTTCATTCGTAACATCGCGCTTTCAATCCCGCGGTGATATGTTTGCGTTCGCAAGTGAAGAGCGACTAGGAGAAGGAAGCCTGAGGGAGGAAGCAGAGCGTGGAGTATGAAGACGGGCATGGAGACGTTGTAGTCGCCTACACTGCGATTCCAATTAATGAACGAATCCCGCGTAAGAGAAGTAAACGAAGGATCGATTATAATTATAATTATGTCCGAGCAGTCGCGCGGCAGCAATTAAATACTTCTATGCCAACTGCGATGCAGATTACTGACGCTAGATCTCCTCTCGTAATATATATATATATATATATATATACATATATATAGGATTGTGGTGTGTGTGTGTGGTGTGTGTGTGTGTGTGTGTGTGTGTGTGTGTGTGTGTGTGTGTACAATAGGTATATATATAATATGTATAGCCCGTGCGTGCGCGCGCGAAGAGCGGTGGCAAGGCGCGTGTGCGCGCACGCGTGAGTGTCGTTGGATTGTGTGCGTGTGTGTGTGTGTGTGTGTGTGTGGTGTATGTATGTGTGTGTGTGTGTGTGTGGCATGTGTGTGTTGTGTGTGTGTGTGGTGTGTGTGTGTGTGTGTGTGTGTGTGTGTGTGTGTGTCGTGTGTTGGTGTGTTGTCATACAATGACGAAGACGATGTAAGGATAACTACCGTCTCGTTTTTAAAAAAAGGAGTAACCAAACCTTTCCGAGGCGAAATCTCTCACATCGCAGCGATACGCTGACCTCTCTGACATTTGTACGCTCGCATCGCACGAGAAGTCTAACTCTTTCAGCCAGGTGAAAATATGACCGCAGCACACGCCGAGCGCTCTGCCCATTCAGCCGCGTCACGCGAACACGCAGACCACCTTTTATGTCCACATCGCGTCCTCTGTTTGCCTGCACGCCGAAGGACGGCTGAAGTGGCGCACGCCGCACGGCTAACTAATCCATCACCCGCCTCTCCCTGGCTTGCGTGCGTGCGTGCGTGCCTGCGCGTGCGTGCAGGTAGATTGTGGCGCTGCTTTTACGCTGTCCGGTCGCGCGAAATTCAAAGCACGCCGTCTGGATCGTACGGACGCGGGAGTATCTCGCCGCCAACAAACCGGCTAGCAACCATCGCGATGTGGTATTTCTCGTTTGTGCGGGCGCTCGCGCTCACGCGAGCTATAATATATATATTTATATATATATATATATATATATATATATATATATATATATAATTATAGCATGTTTTAAGGGCAGCTGGCCTGATACACCCGTCCCATCGCTGCCAGTGCAACACGCACGTAATATAACACGTATAAGTAAGTACGTGTAGCATCTCTGCGAACATCGTGCCGACCTATTCTTGCGGGCAGGTTAAAATCGGCGGCGGTGGCGGCATATGATGGCAGCTGCGCGTGTGTAACAACGAGGGCCATCTGCACTAGGACGGCGAGTGTTTGGCGAGCGACTGTCAGCAGCACGGCGCGAGTACTAACCTGTTGAACCAAACCGACGGTGTGATGAATGGCTAAAGCAGTGAAAGTTAAGCAGAGAGAGAGAGAGACCAGACGAGAAAGAGAGAGAACAGAAGAGAGAGAGAGAGAGAGAAGAAACAGAAACAGAAACATGAGAGAGCGAGAGAGAGCGAGAGAGAAAGAAAGAGAGAGAGAGAGAGAAGAGAGAGAAGAGAGAGAAGAGAGAGAGAGAGAGACGCACAGACTGAAGGACTAGAAAAGCCACACTGAGACTTTATGGTGGCGATAAAGGGCTCAGCTCGCCAATGGCGCGTACGCTAGATCGAGACCACGATGATAGCTACTGAAGCTGAATTCGGCACATTCTGATAGCAGAAAACCGTGGCCGCGAGGTAGCGGAGAAGCCAACGACCTTGCTATCGATAAGGGTGCCTTATTTCACTAAATGCTTCTTGAAGGACGTTACGTGAAGTTAGCTCAGTTGTCATTGCACGAGCCAGACGACACACGCGTGCATGCGTGCGGTATATCTAGCACGCGGCTCCCAGCGACGGAGTGCTTTCAAGCGTCCGCGTCGTTAAGTAAGTGGCGCATTGTGGGCCAATCGTACGTCAATAGCGAACGAGTGTTACTAATTAGGGAAAGCGCAGCGGGCCCAGTGCAGCAATGAGTGAGAATTTAAAGACAGGCAACCTCACTCGTCTGATTGCGACTTATTCGTTAATTAGTCCGCGCATATTCAGTGCATCGGTATTCTGTCACTATAGATAATGAGATTCGGAAGGCTGAGTGGCATGAGTAAGCTTTTTTCGCCGCTCTAGTCTGATTTTTTCTACTATCGCTGCTACCCCCTCTATTCCATCATTCTTCCAACCTATTCCACTGACACTCTCGTCCCCATAATTCTCTCCCCTCTTTCTCTCACGCCAGCCGTTCACTCTACCTTCCCGTTTTCGCGTCCTGCTCCTGCACACTCGCAACGTCGCCATCGCCGCGTTTGTCTGCACCCTTTCAGATCTACGCAAATTGATAATGTACGCGTACATGATCATGTATTCATTTTAATACGGGTCGGTAAGTATGGCCGCTCCATGTTCGATACATGGCTGCTATTGTCGCTGCAGTGCAGCACCGCGCAAGGTGACATTCCGCACACAGACAATTCATTAGCCGCGATAGTGCTGCTCAACATTAACTATAATTAGCGGCAATGCGCCATTGCGTCATGATCTTGTCGTAGCGCGTCGGTAGAGAGCACGCGCCGTCGGCGGTGCGTCACAAGTCTGAAATAACATCCAGCGAAGCACGAGAGCGTAAGGCGCAGTAATGAAGTATAAAGCGACGGGCGCACGTTATATAGTGATTTTATCGCCGGTCATTGTCGGCATCGCGGATCCGGTGAGCAAAACTACTCGGTAAGTCAATTATCGAAAATGATGATTGAAAATAATTAGGCTAACGCAGGCGCTAGATGATTACGGCTTATTAAGCGGGCTCGAACGTTATTAAAGTTTTCCTTTAAAAGTAGCACGCAGCCGTTGCGAGCGCGCGCGTGCAGCTACTAGCTCCATCTGCAAGACGTGGGCGCGCGCTCGCAACGCGTGTTGACGCTCGCAGTTATGGTAACGGCGTGAGGTTATGCTGCGTCATTCCCTCTCCCCCATGTCACTGGGCTGTTTGTGTCGTGAGGGCATTGATTGAGAGAAAAGGGGAGGCCGACGCTCTCGGTACAGCGGCCACGCGTGGTCGCGCAGGTTGTGCACGCGTATCTGAGGTAATTCCTCTACGATTACCCCGGGGCCTTGCAAACGGCGAGCACGCCGGTCGCACATGTCTTAGGCAGTCGGTCGTGCGTCCGCCGATGGCGTGTGCGCCGCCGTACGTGGCGCTGTTAACGCGCGTCGCGGGGCGAAAGAGCTCGGCGATGAAAAGACGCCTGGTGTTCTTTTTCGCTGGGCTTTCCTCGCGGTGGCGGCGACGGGCAAAACTGTGCGTGAGTTTCTGTAACAAAGAGAAATTTGTGGCCGTCTTTTCGTCTTGACGCAACGACGAACAGCTGATCTGACCGGAGCTTGAGTTTACCTCCGAGGCGTCCGCGGGAAGAGCGGCAGCCTGCCGTGTAAGAGGCGTCCGAGTATATTGGTCTTAGTGGCGGAGAGCGAGCTGTTTACGTCCGGGCGACTCGTGCTGCTTAGTGCGAGACAGGTCTGCTGACGGTAGCACACATTATCAGTGCGCCGACGGTAATGAGGACAACCGAACGCATGCGCGCGCTGCCGTCGGCGACGCTGCCGGGGGCAGTTAGACTGTGTGTGGTGTGATGTGCTGTGTGAGTGTGTTGGTCTTGTGTGGTTGTGGGGGTGTGTGTGTGTTGTGTGTGTGTGGTGTGAGTGTGTGTGTGTGTGTGTGGTGTGTGTGTGTGTGTGTGAGTGTGGGTGTGGTCTGGGCTGTGTGTGTGGTGTGTGTATGTGTGCGTTGTGCGTGTGTTGTGTTTTGTGTCGTTCGTGTGTGTGTGTGTGTGTGTGTGTGTGTGTGTGTGTGTGGAGTGTGTGTGTGTGTGCTGAGTGTGTGTTGTGTGTGTGGTGTGTGTGTGTGTGCTGTGTGTGTGCATGTGTTGTGTGTGTGTGTGTGTGTGTGTGTGTGTGTGTGTGTGTGTGTGGTGTGGCGTGTGGTGTGTGTATGTTTGTGTTTCTGTGTTTGTGTGTTTGTTTGTGTGTTCGTGTGTGTGTGTGTGTGTGTGTGTGTGTAGTGTGTGTAGTGTGTGTTGCGTGTGTGGTGTGTGTGTGTGTGTGTTGTGTCGTGTGTGTG
>NW_014582129.1:5487-7239 GCF_000485595.1 Priapulus caudatus
ATATACAGCAATATTCACATACTATATATATATATATACGCTGCTCAGCTCTAACTGCCTTCATCTTAATTAAATACGTGCTCATTAGTTTTATCGCGTCGGCCTACGCATTGACCAGATGTGGCGGCGCGGTCGCCGACAGGTTTTGCTTCTCATGTTCGTCCACGCCGTCGGCGAAAGAAGACGCCGGGATGCTCTGTGAGATAGAAGCTTAGAGGTATGGAGTGAGAGACAAATGAAGAGAAATTTGCCATAGAAACAAGGAAACATAATTAATTCAGACAGACAGTGAGAGGGCATAGCAAAGAAAGGGTGGTGTGGATAATTACACACGAGCAGCGGCGAGCGGAGGCACAACGAGAGACACAAACAGCAGAAGAAAAGAAATGATGGAGAAGGATGAAAAAGATCAACAAATAAACTGTGTGTTCGTGTGTGTGTGCGTGTGTTTATGTATGTGTTTGTGTGTTTGTGTGTGTGCGCGCGCGTGGGTGAGGAAGAAGGGTGGAAGGATTCTTAATATTTTGTTCTTCCTCTCCCAGCTTCCCAAAAGTTAATGGTGGCATTTTCATTTTATTTTAAAATATAACGTTAGGATAATTCGCACCACGCGCATCCTCAATTCCATTACTTTTTTCTACATTTTACAATTACTATGATTTACCACAAAATTGTGAACAGTTTTGTCACTCACTAGTTTATGCGTCTGTGTGTAACGTTTCCCAGCTAGTCTTCCCGTTGTTTTCAGTGCAGATGTGTAGCGAGAAAGGAATGTGGGTATGCCTGCCTTCAATGCCAATCCAAATATTGGTATTTCTATTGCTTTTTAATTAAACATAACGAACCAGATTTACGTGTAATACTTTCTATTTGGGTTAGGGTTCCACGATTAACTATGCGGCTTGATATTCATAATTCATTATCGTAAATCATTATCACAAAAGACACATCAATTATTCATAACATTTCGGAGTTAACTAGTCGTTTTACCTTTAGAAATTCCGCATACACAATGCATAAAAATTACGGTGTAAACTTACGGCTATTGCCCGCTGTTGGGGGAGAGAGGGAGAAAGATAAGGTGGTGGCTTTTCGTGTTGATTATCAGGGCGCGCGGAGTGCGGCAAGGATGTTGTGTCGCGGTGAGACACATTGAGGCTACGTTGAGGCAGGCTGTCTACGTTGAGCCAGGCTGGCTACATTGAGGCAGGCTGGTTACATTGAGGCAGGCTGGTTACATTGAGGCAGGCAGGTTACATTGAGGCAGGCTGGCTACGTTGAGGCAGGCAGGTTACATTGAGGCAGGCTGGTTACATTGAGGCAGGATGGTTACATGGAGGCAGGTTACATTGAGGCAGGCTGGTTACATTGAGGCAGGCTGTCTACGTTGAGCAAGGCTGGTTACATTGGGACAGGTTACATTGAGGCAGGCTGGTTACATTGAGGCAGGCAGGTTACATTGAGGCAGGATGGCTACATTGAGGCAGGCTGGTTACATTGAGGCAGGCTGGTTACATTGAGGCAGGATGGTTACATTGAGGCAGGCTGGTTACATTGAGCCAGGCAGGCTACATTGAGGCAGGCTGGCTACATTGAGGCAGGTTACATTGAGGCAGGCTGGTTACATTGAGGCAGGCAGGTTACATTGAGGCAGGCTGGCTACATTGAGGCAGGCTGGTTACATTGAGGCAGGCTTGTTACATTGAGGCAGGCTGTCTACATTGAGGCAGGCTGGCTACATTGAACAGGGGC
>NW_014582130.1:0-843 GCF_000485595.1 Priapulus caudatus
CTCTCTTACGATCTCTTATGTTATGATATCTGTGTCATGATATCTGCGTTATGATATCTGTGTTCTGATATCTTATGTTATGATATCTATGTTATGATATCTGTGTTTTGATATCTGTGTTCTGATATCTGTGTTCTGATATATGTGTTCTGATATCTGTGTTATGACGTCTCTGTTATGATATCTGCGTTACAATATCTGCGTTATGATATCTCTGTTATGATATCTGTGTTATGATATCTGTGTTCTGATATCTGTGTTATGATATCTGCGTTACGATATCTGTATTCTGATATCTGTGTTATGATATCTGTGTTATGATATCTGTGTTATGATATCTGTGTTATGGGCCTACGCTATACAACATAGACCCAGCAATGGAGTTCAGAGATCTTGTAATAGTGTGACCCTGTTTAAACATTTTAATATCGTATAACGCGGCCATGTATTGGTGTGCAGTAAACATTTGAAGCGACTGTGTAATGGGCCCACGCAATACAACATAGACCCAGAAATGAAGTCCATGCGATGTTTTAAATATAATAATGTGACCCTGTATTGGTCAAATGCACCATATAACCATGTCATGTTGTCAAGAGAGTGGGTAGTGGAATTCAATAATTTTCTAATTGAAACCAACAATCCCGTCATGGAGTAACGTGACGTCATGGAGTAACGTGAGCATGTGTTTGTGTGCAGTAACCGTGTCATGTTGTATAGTTGAGTGAGCAGTTGAATCCGATAAATCTCCACTAAAGACCAGCGATCGATTTAAGGGGGGGGGGGTGGCTACCTACCAACACCCAGTGCCTCGATGATAGAGTCCAGTTATTCTGTAATGCG
>NW_014582130.1:4862-5275 GCF_000485595.1 Priapulus caudatus
AGAGAGAGAGAGAGAGAGAGTCAGAGGGAGAGGAGAGAGACAGAACGAGAGAGCGAAAGAGAGAGGAGAACGGGCGAGCGAGATATAGACTCAGACACAGACAATGACAACATACCTACATCGACATACCTACCTATACACACATCGTGTTCTATTGTGTTTAGATCTAGATCTAGATGTATGTGTATTGACTAGTGGTCGGTATTACTAGCGACAAACATGCTCTGCCCTTCCCTTCAGCTTCCTACAAGGCAACCCGCTCGCAGATCTGCCCTATGATGTCTGCAGTAACCTCACACAGCTACGCCAACTGTAAGCAGCATCTCTGTTACGATATCTGTGTTATGATATCTATCTTATGATCTCTTATGTTATGATATCTGTGTCATGATATCTGCGTTATGATATCTGTG
>NW_014582130.1:6355-8580 GCF_000485595.1 Priapulus caudatus
TCACTCTGTAATGGCGTCCAGTCACTCTGTAATGGCGTCCAGTCATTCTGTAATGGCGTCCAGTGACTCTGTAATGGCGTCCAGTGACTCTGTAATGGCGTCCAGTGACTCTGTAATGGCGTCCAGTCATTCTGTAATGGCGTCCAGTCATTCTGTAATGGCGTCCAGTCACTCTGTAATGGCGTCCAGTCACTCTGTAATGGCGTCCAATCACTCTGTAATGGCGTCCAGTCACTCTGTAATGGCGCTCAATCACGTTATAGACAATAGGAAATAGACTCGGCTGACAAATGCTCAAGTCACGTGACCCTCTACCAAAAAATTCGCCTTACCCGCTGACGATGAACATCCTGTAATGAAGCCTCACGACCCGGTAGTGACATCACCCGACCTGGTTATGACGTCACGCGACCCGTTTATGACGTCACGCGCCCGGTAATGACGTCACGCGACCTTTGATTTGACGATGGTGATCAATATTGAGTCTGGTGTCCCTTCAAATAAGTGTCTTGACCAGCACATGGCGTTAAGTGACCCGTTAATGGAGTCACGTGCCCCGGTATTAACGTCATGCGACGTTTTTATTGTCGACGGTGATGCTACGTATGGACACTAGTGTCTCTGTAATTTAGTCCCATGACCCTTTAATGGCGTCTCATGACCCTTTAATGGCGTCAGGTGACCCGGTAATGGCTTTAGCTGACCCGGTAATGGCGTCAGGTGACCCGGTAATGACTTCATGTGACCCAGTAATGGTGTCAGGTGACCCGGTAATGGAGTCCCATGACCCTTTAATGGCGTCGGGTGACCCTGTAATGGCGTCCCATGACCCTTTAATGGTGTCAGGTGACCCGGTAATGGCGTCCCATGACCCTTTAATGGCATCGGGTGACCCGGTAATGGCGTCGGTGACCATTAATGGCTTGGCGGGTGACCAGGTAATGACGTCATGTGACCTTTAAACAGAGGTCGGGCGACATCGACGAAAAACTTATCAGCGATTTATTTAGACTGCCGCACTGACGCCGAGCCCGCACCGTTATGCAGGTTCCTGCCGTCGTTCCGGCATGTGCCCATGTATGCCGACGGTGCCAGACTGCGCGCCGAAGGGACGCGGATTGGAATCTCATCGATGCAGCATTTACTGGACAGCGTCGTCCTGCGTAGCAGCGTGTGGGTGGTGGGCATCCTAGGCTGCATAGCGTACGGCATAGCGAGGGCGGAGGAGAGGGCAGGGAGGGGGAAGGGTAGGCAGAGAGGGAGGAGGAAGGGCGTAGTGAAGGGTAGGGAGGAAGGTGAGGGAAGGGGAGGTGCGGTGTGGGCGTGTACTGCGTAGCAGCCGTGTGGTGGTGGGCATCCTAGGCTGCATAGTACGGACGAGGAAGGATGAGGCAGAGGGGGAGGAAGGGAGGCGAGGCGGGAGGAGAGGAGGGAGAAGAGGCGGGCAGGAGGAGAACGTGGGAGCGGAAAGGGGAGATGCCGGAGTGTGACTGCGTAGCAGCGTGTGGGTGGTGCATCCTAGGCTGCCATAGGTACGGAGAGAAAGATGCATGGCAGAGGGGGGCAGGAGGAGGGGCGAGGAGAGGAGGGGAGACAGAGGGAAAGGAGGAGGCGGAGGGGGAGGGAGGAGGGACGAGACAGAGGGGCGAAGAAGGGAGGAAACAGGGGGAAGGGGAGATGTGGGGTGTGTGTACAGCGTAGCAGCGTGTGGCGTGATGGGATCGCTAGGCTGCATAGGTACGGGAGAAAGATAGAGCGCAGAGGGGGGAGGAGGGAAGGGGAGGACGCAGTGAGGGGAGACAGAGGGGAGAGGAGGGAGCGGAGGCGGGGAGCGGGAGGAGGGGGAGACAGAGGGCGGGGAAGGAGGGAGGAAAGGTGGGGAAGGGGAGATGGCGGCGCATGTGTACTGCACGTAGCAGCTTCCGTGGGTGGGTGGGATCCTAGGCTGCATAAGGTACAGCGAGGACGGGGGACAGAGGGAGGGAGGGAGCGGAGGGGCGAGGGAGGAGGGGCGGAGACAGAGGGGGAAGGAGGGGAGAAAGGTGGGAGGGAATGGCGGGTGTGTACTGCGGAGCAGCGTCGTGGGGGTGGTGGGTATCCTTAGGCCTGCCCCAGTAGCCGTACAGCGAAGGAGGATGAGGCAGAGGGGGGAAGGGAGGGGCGCGAGGGAGGGAGGCAGGGGCGACAGCAGGGGCAGAGGGAGAAAGGTGGGAAGGAGATCTCTG
>NW_014582131.1:0-8579 GCF_000485595.1 Priapulus caudatus
GGTAAAGGGATTAGTTTATAGGAAGAAGGAGGTAAGGAGTTATAGCGGAAAGAGGAGAGGTAAGGGAGTTATAGGAAAGGGGGAGGGTAAGGGAGTTATAGGAAAAGAGAGGAGGTAAGCGGAGTTATAGGACAAGAGAGGACGGTAAGGAGTTTATCAGTTATAGGAAACGAGAGCGAGGTAAGGGAGTTATAGGAAAGAGAGCGACGGTAACGGGAGTACCGCATAGTTACTAGGAAAGACAGAGGAGGTAAGGGGTTATAGGGAAAGATGAGGACTCGGGCGGTAAGGGAGTTATAAAAGAGAGGACGGGGTAAGGAGTCATAGGAAAGAGAGGAGGTAAGGAGTATAGCGAAAGAGAGGAGGTTAAGGGGAGTATAGGGAGAGAGGACGGTGGGTAAGGAGCGGTGCTTGTAAGGAGTTATAGGCAAAGCAGAGGAGGTAAGGGAAGTTATAGGAAACGCAGAGAGTAAGGAGTTATAGGAAAGATGAGGAGGTCAAAGGGAGTTTATAGCAAAGAGAGGAGGTAAGGGAGTTATTAGGAAAGCAGAGGAGGTAAGGATTATAGAAAGAGAGGACCGGTATACGGGAAGTTATAGGAAAGAGCAGGAGCGGTAAGCGGAGTTTATAGGAAAGAGAGAGGTAACGGGAGTCATAGGAAGAGAGGAGTAAGGGGGGTTATTAGGAAAGAGAGGAGGTAAGGCGAGTTATAGGAAAGAGAGGAGGTAAGGGCAGTTATAGCGAAAGAGAGGAGGTAGGAGTATAGAAAGAGAGGAGCGTAAGGGGCAGTTATAGCGGAAAGAGAGGAGGGCGTAGGGAGTTATAAGGAAAGAAGGGGACGGGTAAGGGAGTTATAGGAAAGAGAGGCAGGTAAGGAGTTATAAGAAAGCGTAGAGGACGTTAAGGGAGTTATAGGAAAGAGAGGAGGGTAAGGAGTTATAGGAAAGAGAGAGGCGGGCGTAAGGGAGTATAGGGAAAGAGAGGGACGAAGTGGGATGGGGGTAAGGTGAGTCTATAGGAAAGACGAGGAGTGAGGAGGGGTAAGGGAGTGGATTAGGAAAGAGAGGGACGGTGAGGAAGAGGTAATGCGGAGTTATAGGAAAGAGAGGAGTAAGGAGCGTGCTAAGGGAGTTACTAGGAAAGAGAGGAGGTAAAGGGAGTTATAGGGAAAGAGAGGAGTAAGGCAGGGGTACAGAAATCTAGCCAGAATCAGCTAGCAGTGTGCAGCTCCTCTCAAACCATTCTTATCCTCCCCCTGATGTTCCAACGCGGCAAAGAAGAGGTGAGGGAGTTGAAAAGAAAGGACTAGGATTACGGAAGGGTAAAGAACCTCCTTGCTCCCCCTGCTGCATTCTTACACGCCGCTGTTCCGGATGTTCCAGCGTTGCCGATGCCGTCCGACGAACTAACAGAAACCAACTTCTTTAACCGCACCAGAGCGCGCCACCGATGCTTGGACAGCGGCGCATCTGCCGCGCGAGCGAACCGCCACCCATGCGTACCGCCCGGTTGCGGCCGCCGATGCCCCGCCACCTGGGTAACGTCCTTACGACATTACGCTTCTGTGCGGGTGGACATTGTGCGGGGGACGCTGCGGCGGATCTCGCGCGGTGGCATTGCGCGGGCGGATGGGCGGGGTGGACAGTTGACGTTGTGACAGTTATGGCGGACTGGTAACTTAGTAGTAGTAGTAGTAGTAGTTAGTAGTAGTAGTAGTGAGTAGTTGTAGCAGCTTCAGCAGTAGGCAGTAGCAGTAGCAGTCAGCAGCTAGCAGGTAGCCAGTAGCAGTAGCAGCTAGCAGTAGCAGCTAGCCAGTAGCAGCTGCAGCCAGCACCATTTTTCGCTGGTAGCCAGCAGCGCTTACAGTTACCATTAGAGCTAACATTACACGTTACAGTTACGGCTTAGCAGGGGGCTAGACAATTAAACTTCTTGAAACAACGGGGTCCACGGCACTCCCTACCCTCAAAAAGCCAGGGAGTCCGCAGTCTTGAGGTTCAAAATTAAAGATATTAACGTCAATAACGCATGGCCTTATTTTTAAGATTTCATGCCAGCTTGCACGTCTGCCAAATTTTCTTTGACATTAGCTGAACAAATACAGTGAATTCCGCACTCGAGGCCGTGCTCCGCGAACGAACTGTGAGTCGGTATCGCATGAATTTGCAGAATTCAAATCAGGGAGTTGACAGGAAATATCGGGGAGTATGTTACTCCGCGACTTTTTTTTTTCCCGCGCTTAATTTTGCACCCTGGTTAGAGGAAGAATTGCAGTTATAGTTCTATTCTAGTTATAGTTTTGCTTGTGGAGGTCTTCGGCGGCAGCATTGCATCCGCCCCTACGCCGCCCGTTATAGAAGGGGTATAAGAATATCCCAGCCGCGAGAAAAGTTTTGGCCCGGCCAATGCCGGCCGCGCGAAACCGAACTTCGGTCGAGCCCCATCACTGCTGCCACCTTTGGTGAGCTAAGTTGTGTCTTCGACACTTTGCAGGCTCTGCCGTCCGCGGGAACATGGTACAGGCCGAAACCTCCCGCGCGGCCACCAGGCGCGGCGTCCGTCTTCGCATGTGGCGCCCGGTGCCAGGGCGGTTACGTGCTGCGCAGGCAGCAGCAGCAGTTAGTGTGCCGATCCACTACCCGTCGCAGGACCGCAGCGCGATTGGGCCAGCGTGCGAGAAAAGGTAGGCGCGTCGCTCATCGGTAGCCCGCGCGGGACGGTTGCGCGCCACCACGCCATGGGCGGCGTGGAGAAGGGGAGGCGCGTCGTCATCGTAGCCGCGGGGACGGTGGCGCCACCACGCATGGCGGCGTGGGAGAAGGGGAGGCGCGTCTAGCCCGTCATCGTAGCCGCGGGACGGTACTGCGCAGCCACGCTTATGGCGCGGCGGGAGAGGAGAGAGCGCGCGTCGTCATCGTAGCCGCGCGTACGGTGGCAGCCACCACGCTGGGCAGCGCCTGCGAGCAAGGGGCAGGCGCGTCGTCGTAGGCAGCGCGAGACGTGCGCCACACGCAAGCGGCGGCGTGCGAGAAGGGAGCCGGAGGGCACAACCGACAGACGGGGGCCAGAGCTGCGCGTCGTCGTCGTCAGCCCGGGAGGATTGGTGGCGCACACGCTACGCGGCGCGTGCGAGAAGGGAGGCCGCGTTGCTCAATCGTAGCCGCGGGACCCGGGGTGGCGCCACCACGCGCGTATGGGCCGGCGTTGAGAAGGCGAGCGCGCGTATTGAACCGTATATTACCAGCTTGTATAAAAACCGCTGTTATAAATGTAATTCCTGTCACGTTATCAGCAGACCGCACCGCCGGGTTGCCGACAAGGGGAGTTCTTGAGCCGCGGTTCGCATTCCCTATCGGCTGGGTAAGGTGTGCACCTCGTCATAGCATCCAGTCTGCAGTTCTGCCAGTCTTTCATCGTATCGCTCCCCAAAAGCTACTGCAACTTGCTATGCCGAGCCTGCGTTGAGCTGGAGCGACGGTGCCGAGCCGTTGGTGTCGGAATTGCTAATAATGTGACGGATGTGACAGCTGTAACGTCATTGCACGAATCCCTGGGCATCTCGCATCGAGCGCGTTTTGTCAGATCCACATCCAGATGTCGTTTCGTCAGAACTCGTTGTATTTTTTCATTAAACGGCTGATTAGCATCCGTATTTAGGTTTTGACACGTTTGTCTTTAATGGCCAAGTCGTTTCGTTGTCGCGGGCCGCGTGACCGCGCGATTGGCTAGAATTCCGCGCGCGTGCGCATCGACCATCACAGGGTGTATCGCGCCATAAATGAAAACTGAATAAAATTGCAAAAGTCGCACCATTTAAACCACTCGCAATTGTCCGAGCACTGTTTTTCGCGGTGAAATGTCCGAGGGGCATCCGTTCGAGCGGGAACAGTTTAGCGACGCAGCTGGAAGCTTTAGCGGAACATCTGGGTCGGGTGGGGTTACGATGGCCAAGTGAGATTACGATTATGATCGCTGAACTAAGAAGGAATTTATTATTGATACTCGAACCCGATTTTAACGTGAACTGAGAGAGGAATTACGATTGCCTAATCAAAAACACGATGAACGTCTTACTACAGGAATTGCACAAAGTCGAGCGACACATTCTTTACGTGACTAAGAGAGGAATTTCATGATTTGAACTCGCAAACGACATTTAACGAACTAGCAAAGGGAATTAACGATTCACAATCGAAACGCGCATCATTTTTAACGCAAAACTAAAAAAGAATTATGCATTGTTACTCGAAACACTATTGTTAACGCGAAACTATTTGAATTATGTTTCGCTTATGTTTATTAAAAGAAGGAATTATGTTTGCAATCAAAACGAGATTTAGACACTCAACTAAGCGAGGACAAAAGCAGAACAGAACGTAGAACGCAGTCGTACACAATGCAAAATCGTACGTTTTTTCATGTATCGCTCCACGACAGAGATTGCATATATATCAATCCTGTTTAAATAGACGGGAAAAACTCCGGAAATTCGGACTGCCATCTCTCCATGCTACTCTTCTGCAAGCGGTCCACGCTGCCACACAGAGATGCGAGCATGCGTCAAACAGCTCTGTACAATACAATAATCGACGCGCTCCTACCCGCGCCATACAAACGCTCGCCGCCGCGCAAAGCCGCCGACATCTGCTGAGACCATCGGCCGCCCGCTGTCTCGTAAAATCCTCTCTTCTCCTCCTCTCCTCCTCTCCTCCCCTCTCCTCTCGCTCTCCTCTCCCAATATATAAAATTCATCGACGCGATGTGGGCAAGTATACGCTCGCTCCCGCCGTCCCGCTCGCATGAACCGTGACCACACGATGACGCACGCACGCACGCACGCACGCCACGCACGCACGCACGCCACGCACGCCAGATCTCTGCCTCACCGAACAGCAATCGCATGCACACGCGCCTACCGTCGGCGCCACAATACAGGGACACATCTACATATATATACATACAGGGGGACGCAGCCGCCCGCCGCGCTACTGATATGGAGTAGTGTGCGTGAGTGTTGAGCGACGACAGATGATGAGAGAGAGAGAGCACCCAGTGCGCACGCGTTCCCCGCCATCGCACTTCTCTTCCATCGCGGTGGTCGCCCGACTAGCCTCGCCCGCGTCGCGCTCACAGCGGCGCCGCCGGCGCTGCGCACGACGCCTCGCCCACACCGGCGCGCTCACAGGGGGCGCGCAGCGAGCGCACGACGCGTCGCCCAGCTGCGGTCGCCGCATCGCGTCAATTAATAACAGCAGTGTATATAACAGCAGTCGTCCTACATTAAACTTAACCAGCAGTCGTAACATTTACATTACATAACAGCAGTCATAATGATTAATTAATACACCACCAGCCAGTCTACTTAATAACCAGCAGGTCGTCACTTAATAACGGCTCGTACATTAGATCAACAGCAGTCATAATGATAATCTAACTCAGCAGTCAATAATGATAATTAATTACAGCAGTTCAGTATCATAATTAATAACAGCACGTCATAAATGATAATTAATATTACAGCAGTCATTACCACCTAATCTCGAACCAGCAGCCCTGTAATTAATAACAGCAGTCATAATGATAATTAATAACAGTCAGTCATAAATTAAATTAACAGGCAGTCGTAATTAATAACAGCAGTCATAATCATAATTAATGAACACGCAGTCATAATGATAATTAATAACAGCAAGTCATAACTGATAATTAATTAACAGCCAGTCAATAATGATAAGCGAAGCAGTGACGCGGACGACACGATCCGTGCATCACTCCTCAGGCATCGTCCCCGCATAACACCACTATGCTAAACGAGTCGTGTGCCGTGCGCGCCTGCGAGTTACGGGCTGCGCCAAGATTTACGAAATCCGCCCCACTGAAAGTGGCAAGAATTTACTAAATCCGCACAAGAGGCAAAGAAATTTCTACCTAAATCTGTACCACGGCCGTGTGCCGACCCGTCGCAGCATGCACTAATACACACCAAGCCATGATACCCAAGGGCATGCCAGAGGCCATTAATATTGCCACTAAGGCGTACCAATAGTGCCAATAATAACACTGCCACTAAGCGCGCTACAATAGTGGCCTCAATTAACACTGCACTAAGGCGTAGTACAATAAGCTGCAATAACACTGCACTAAGGCGATACAATAGTGCAATACACTGCACTAAGCGCGTTACAATAGTGCCAATCAACACTGCACTTAAGCGCGCTACAAGAGTGCAATAACACCATGACCACTAAGGCGTAACAATAGCTGCCAATAACACTGCCACTAAGGCGCTACAATAGTGCCACATAACACTGCACTTAACACTGTGCCCAGAGCTGCAGCATCGCACGGCGCAACAGCCATAGACAAAGGCGGCACGCGTCGCCTGCCGCGCGCCGCCGCGCGCGTCCACGCAATCCGGGGTGCGGATAAGAGGCAACATACGTTTGCGCGAGCGTACTGTTAAGCGCCCCCTGCAGTGAGCGGAATCGTACACGCATACCACATCGACGCACGCTCATATCGTGCGGTTAACGTCCGAATATCGAAAATCTTATAGAATCCGTCGGCTCGTCGTCCCCAGCAGCAGCCGACGCACGAGCGAAAGATGCCTCGTCAAAGTTTATAGCCACGAATTCTCAGTTGGAGTAAAACCACACTATTCACAGTTACGCTCACGTTACGCGCTCGGATTACTGACAAGCCGTACCCTTTAATCTGTTAATAAATATTACTATTATTATTTTATTATTATTATCGAGTTATTACTATAGTGCTTCCCCGCTAGGCATACAGGACTTTGAAAATAGCGGTACTCCGCACTCTGCGTGGCCCGCGCGCGACGCACGGCGCGCGGAAAAACGCACGCGAAACCAAAACGTCGCAGTGACAAGGTTCTGCTCGCTTTTTTCCAAAGCGCAGCGCTCTCTCCCGCGGGGCGAGTGACGCGACGTCGGCATGCGAAACGTGCCTCGCGACGCAGTCCTGCAGCCCTGCTGCCCCTGGCAAGGCGGCGTCGGAAGACTCTTCACGTGCGATCGTGGTGCGGCGGGGACGATCGCGTGGGCGCGCATGCGATTGGTGGCGCCCACCCTCACTCGATCCTGCCCTCGCGTCAGTTTGCTCGATGAGTTCTGCCAGCCCGGGTGCCAGCTCTCGCCGGTCGATCAGGCTGAACTCCTGCAACGTTAGAACCACCGTAAACACCAGTCACCACGTGATCCCACGATTCTCTCATAACACTGAACTCTGCCCAACGCTTAGAACCACCGTAAAAACCACCAGGTCACCACATGACTCCTACGAGATTTCTATAACACTGAACGCCTGCATCGGTTAGAACCACTCGTTAAACACCACGGGTCACCACTGATCCCACGATTTCTATAACACTGAACTCCTATCGTTAGAACCACCGTAAACACCAGGTCACCACTGATCCCACGATTTCTATAACACTGAACTCCTGCATCGTTAGAACCACCGTAAACACCAGGTCACCACTCGCCGGATCCCACGATTTCTATAACACTGAACTCCTGCATCGTTAGAACCACCGTAAACACCAGGTCACCACTGATCCCACGATTTCTATAACACTGAACTCCTGCATCGTTAGAACCACCGTAAACACCAGGTCACCACTGATCCCACGATTTCTATAACACTGAACTCCTGCAACGTTAGAAAACCACCGTAACACACGCACGTCACCACTGCATCCACGATTTCTATAACACTGAACTCCTGCCATCGCTTAGAACCACCGTAAAAACACCAGGTCACCACTGATCCCACCGCATTTCTATAACACTGAACTCCTGCCAACGTTAGAACCACCTGAAACACCAAGGTCCACCACTGGATCCCCACATTTCTATAACACTGAACTCCTGCAACGCTTCAGAACCACCGCTAAAAACACCAGGTCACCACTGGATCCCACGATTTCTATAAACACTGAACTCCTGCATCGTTAGAACCACCGGTAAACACCAGCCGTAGCACCCACTGATCCCACGATTTCTTAACCACTCGAACTCCACCTGCAACGCCTTAAAACCACCGTAAACTAAACACCAGGTCTCCACTGATCCCACGATTTCTATAACACTGAACTCCTGCAATGCAACGTCAACGGCGACGTGCTGTTGTAAATATCATAAACACTCGCGGACATCGCTTCGCACAATTTCTATAGAGGGCGGGCTATATAGTAATATATATATATATATATTATACAGGCTATCTTATATAGCAATATATATATATATATATATATTATATAGGCTATCTTATAGCGATTTCTATAACGTTGAGATGTCCTGGGATGAGTCCCAGCTTGTAGAGGTCCGGTCTACGAAAAGAAACTAACGTTAAGACTAATTTTATTTCTGACAATGAGCTCCACGACAACACAATGTTTGAAGCGCAATTCTGCATTTGTGATTCTCACGACTCAAACGATTGTGCACGATATCGATTCTCGAACACTCCCTCTCTACTTCGAACATTCCCCAAGAGTGGGCTCTCTCTTTCTATTTCTCTCTCTCTCTCTCTCTCTCTTCACTCTCTCTCTCTCT